>NC_044204.1:10891566-11150922 GCF_900880675.1 Sparus aurata | reverse complement strand
GAAAGTTAGTATCTAGGCGTAGCTGCAGCGGGTATGTTGGCGGGGGGAATGGAAGAAGGAAGAGAAGAGGAAAGGATGCTGGGATGGTTAACTGTTAAGAGTCTACGTTCAAGCCGGTGTGATGAAATCATGTGACTGATTTAAGATGTCGTAGCAGCGAGACGGAGCCTTGGCCTCTGTTGATAGTAAAACCGGAGTTACGATAAATAATGTCCACCATGTTTTTTTTCACCAACATTATCGTCACGTTTGCTGCGCGTTTGGTGCAGGAAGAGATGCTGAAAACTCGCTTTTCTCCCGAAAGTGTCCGCAAGCAAGAAGAGTTTGCAATCAAAAAAACATGTTCCTACTGGTGGAAAAAGGCACCACACCAACCAATCACAAAATTATATGTCAAAACACGTGATTTGGTTGCTGAGGAACAGGAGGAACTGGGAGAGACAGCAGCGAAGATTGACAGCAGCAGTCACGGAGATAGACACAGCGAGTTTTGAGAGTTGAGAGATTTGTGACATTGAGGGCTCTATCTTAACGATCTGAAATGCAAGTATCAAACGCAAAACGCAAGTAGCTTTGTGGGCGGATCTCAGGCGTTGTTGCTATTATGCCGGCGGGATAAATGACTCTTGTGCCCGACGCAAATCTAAAATGGGTTGGTCTGAAGTAGCTACATTAGTCATAGGTGTGGTTTGTGCGTAACGTGCAATAAACCAATCAGAGCATCATCTCACATTCTATTTAAAAGCAGACACGCTTGTTCCATGGTGGATTGCTATCATAATGGCGAATTTGCCAGGCGCGGTTCACAGCCGAGGAGACCGACGTTCTCGTCAGGGCCGTAAAAGACCGAGAAGTGGCATTGTATGGGGATGGGAGAAACCAATCCAAATTAGCTTTGGTTAAACAGGCATGGGAGGAAATTGCCACAATTGTTTCTACTGTTGGCATCCCCAGGACATCGCACCGGGCCTCGGGAGCAGTGCACACGGGCCGAGCAGTGCGCACGGGCCAGCTGAGGAGGGAGCAGCGCAAACACCAAGGTGCAGAGGATCCAGACCCACTACACGCCGTGGCAGCATTGTCAGACCGGACCGCACTGTCCGGGATGCAGCAAAGTATTAATGCCCGTCTTGACAGGGTGGCGATGTTGCTGTGGACTCTCAGGCGCATCGCTTCAAGTCTCCAAACACACCACCTGCTCCTGTTGTGCCCCTTCCTCCTCCTCCCACTCATCTCCATCCCCCCGCTCAACTAGGAGCACATCGCGTATTGCCACTCCTGGACCCTCATGGCTACGGCGGGCGCATTGCATATCAGAGGGAAAAAGAATTACTTCTTCTGTTTAAATCTTTTCAACTTTTTTTTGTATGGTTTGCAAAAATGGGAACTGCTCCCTTGTAGATGAGAGAAGCAAAGTGTATGCATGTTGAGCACACGCTACATTATGGCCAAGCATGCACCCTTAAAATAGCATCTGAATAAGCGCCACTGACTTTAGACAAGGTTTTTCCTGGTCTGTTGTGGAATTGTTTTCTGAAACTGCAAAATAGCACCAGTTAACGTTTGCACCAGAACATGCCTCCTCTTTTCGCTGAACCGCCCCGGGAGCGCAAATTCATTCCCTAATTTAAGGACGTGGGTCTGTGGAGGGAAAATTCCAATATGCGTTGAATGCAAAATAGGAATTATACAAGCGCCCGTGTACAAAGTCAATTGCGCTTAGTGCAAGATAGAGCCCTAAGTGTGTTTTGGAGTGTATAGTTAGTGTGTTCTGTGGTGTTTGGAGAAGTGTGTATGTGTGCAGTGGAGTCGTTTTTTTTTTTTTTTGTAAGTCAAAACAATGAGGAGATTGCTGAATGTGGAGCAGGCAGGAGAGCTGAGGGAGACCTGAGCCTGAGGCATTGACTGCTTTTAAATGTAAATAGTTACATATAACTTTGTAAATTTCAAAAACTTGTGCACAAATTTGGCAAACAACAATTTGTATTTGTATTCTAAGTAATACAATTGGTCCCTTAAACATATTTGTGGTTTTCACAGTGAAAAAATTCAACTTTTTCCTACTCGGATTTTATGTTTTTTTGTGATTTTAGGTCCATTGTGTTAATACAGTGTGTCAAAATGAAAACATAACTTTTCAGTCACACATGTGACGTTGTGCTGAAAATAATGACATCAAACAAGGCAAGGTAAATAGTTTTTAAGGTGAAATATAACGGTCAAATCAAAAGTAGTCAAAAACGGCCAATTATGCCCCCGACTCCTTAAGGTTAAATACGTGAGACGCATAAAGTGTAGGCACGGGAGAGATATGACCTCATCCTCTGCCGGGGCTGGAAGAGATTGCGGGTCTGTTGTGGTAGGCTGCGTGGTGATGTCATCACTGCCCCTGATGGCATCGGTGCGCTTGAGTGTGTGGCACTCGGGAAGGGAGGTGGAAGTGAGTAGTCAGCCGGAGTGGTCCTGGAAGTGGAGGCAGTGAGCAGCTGGAAAAGTCGGTCTTTATTGCCAGTCTGTTGGAACGAGATGTTTCTTTCCCCTGAGGGTATGCTGAAGGTGGGCGACTGTCCAGTTGGAGATGGTGGTAGTGGCTGCTATACAGCTGCGATTTGGGCACCGGGAGGCTGGCTATCTCATGGAGTACGGCAGAGAAGAATATGACCTCTGCGAGGGTGAAGTGGTGTTGCTGGTCAATAGCTCAAGCCGCTCGGTGGAGAGTAGTGGATGATGCACTGCTGAGGGACATGGATGGCGGAGCACAGGCGTGGTGGCTACCTGGCTGGCCATGTCAGTGTGTAGAGATGATGTATCGATCATTGAAAAGAACGTTGTTCGAAGGGTTGAGAATCAGCTCCATGGAGTAGGTCATAAAGTTTTTTTAAGGTAGTTTGAATATAATGCTCACCTATAAAGGTCTATACAGGATACATGATGCAAACACCTATCTCTAATGTGTCTATGTGTAAGAATTATTGGATGACTTGTAGCAGCTCTTTCAGCCTTTATTTCTGCCATTCCCTTCACCTTTTTCAATCGTTTTCTTTTTAAACACAATTGATACGTACTGTATATTCAGCTTACCTGTCAGAAATATGACATTTGATATGGTCCATCTGGCACACATCTCGTCTTCCTTAAAATCTAAAAACAGACAATAAAGAGACCAAATCTCAGAAGCAACCTGGCAAGACCTTTTCATTGCAGTTACTACTTACTAGAATTTGAATTGGTCTATAAGACTTAAAAAGTGCCTCAATAGAACTGCATCTCAGGAGTTTCATTTCCTCTTGTTTCTCTGAGTTAGGGCAGTATATCCTGTTTGATCAAGTATGAAATCATTAATTCAAAATAATTGTGAACATCTACCTGTTTTGCTTCCAATCTTTATCCACTTCGATTTAAGCCTTTTTAATACCCCATGTTCCGTGACAACTCTACAACAAGGTTTTATGGACACATTATGGTATGTATCTGTTAGATGGTCTATCTGACTGACAAAACTCTGTTCAGGTTGTTCTGGATGATCAACAAAGTTCAAGTATGCAGATGTGCACTAGTCATCAGAGATGACATTTTTGTGCAATTTATTGTCCACACAAATGTTAACTTAACTATCTCCAATGAAGAAGAGGGCACAACTGCTACCTAGAGCTACTGTGGTCACTATGGCCACTTTCTCTAAACATTATGAACTTTTTCTCTAAATACTAGGACTCCATTTTCAAACAACTGTACTCCTTGATATTAGATAGATAGATGGCTTACCTTAGTCAAGGCCTTCTTCAGTTCAGTTACAGACATACAGTCCCTTCAGAACCTTCAATAACTAGTGCACTTCAACAGGCCTGTTGATGAGGCACTATGCTGTTCTGGGATTGCATACAGTAAGGCTAAGAAGAGAATGGCTTAATGTCGAGGTTGCAGTCAGAGAATGCAGGCTTGACATGTTCCAATGTTCAGCACCAATCACTGTCCAGTGTGTATGTGGAATGAGACACCACTGCAGTATTTCTTAAGGCTCGTCCTAAGGGGGAAACAGCTTGTTAGAACAATAGAATACATTCACACAATTTGATTTGATTTGATTTGATAGCAAAGTCTCAGTAATTTAAGATCAGTGTTGGGGATCATGCTAAAAAAAATGTTACAACCCAAAATGAAGTGTTAATTGATGATTTTTTTTAATTTTTATATGTAGCCACACCATGCCTGCATTCAGTTATTGCTAGGGTTAGATGCATATTTTCTATGCTTGACTCAAACTGTTACCACAAACAGTAGCTGTGGTTTTCAGGTAAATCATAGATTTGTCTATGGGATAAATAAATAAATAAATAAATAAAACGCCTCTGCATGTTCAGTGGCTGTCTGGGTTGTGCTTGTGTTTTTCTCACAGTTGTTTAATACAAACAGCCAGTGGTCAAGCTGGAAGTGGACTGTAAGCCATTGTTTGATGTTTTCTTTGTTAAGGGGTAGGGTTTGTTTACTTTATTAAGTTCCAGCTCAAGGTACAAAGATGAACCTTTTATATAAATATAATGTAAATATACCTAATATGAAAATAAAGAGTAGAGAATAAATACAGACAATCTAGACAAACCCATTAAATGAAAGGGTTATTTACAGTTTAGACCTCCCATAGGAACAGCATTGAAGAAAATGTGCAAGTCACATTCTTCGCTCTGAAAAACTGAGAATAAAGTGTTTTTTGCAAACTTTTATTTATAAATATTAAAGTAAAATAATAATACTAACCCTAACCCACGAAAATATTTTTCTTCATGTTTCTGTCACCATTAAATACAAGTAATACATTAATACATGTAAAATGTATAAACCTCTTCATCTTGGTGTTAACTCTCTGGAAAAACTGAAGTAGACGGGGACTTAATTTAAAATGTAAAAAAACAAGTACTGATGCTTAGTTCCACACAGCTTGTCTGGTGTAATGAGAACCTGTAGAAGCTCTGAGGGTAAGCCTGTCTTTTACAGTCCCATAATTACCAGGTATTTACCTGGTAAATTCATGGTAACAGAAAAGTGTTACTAGTTAATTACCAATGGTAATAAGAAAGTAAATACAATACCTAGTAAAACATTTTTGTTACCATATATTTACTGGGTGAATAGCTAGTAATTAGGGGACTGTAGCTACCTGCTTATTACCAGCAGTAATTACCCTATAACACACTATAATTTACCATATAGTTACCAGGTAAATGCCCAGTATTTTGGCGATAGTTTCACAGTTGTATTTACTTTCCTATTACCATTGGTAATTACCTAGTAATACGTTTCTGTTGCCATGAATTTACCAGGTAAATACCTAGTAATTAGGGGACTGTAAAAGAAAAGCTTACTCAAATAGTATGTACAAAGTTTTTTTCATAAGCAATTACATTATCATATTTCAAATGTTTTCTTTTTCCTGCATACATACCAGCTCCATTGCCACTTTGCTTGAACTTACTTGAGTGGTATAATAACTGGTCAAACTGCTAGAACTTCAGTCAAAATTCACATGGATGGAATGCAGCATCGCCTTGTTTTACAAGACAAGAAGCAGGCAGCATGTCATTATACTGAGCTAGAAATAATTACAGATTGACAGGTGAAATTCTTATCCTGTGGTTTAGTTTTGTTCTTTAAATATTTAAATATTTTTAAATATTTAAATAATTTAAATAATGTTTCATCCGTATCACATCATAAGCATTTGGGTCTCTCTATGTTAAATAACTTTTACAACCTTTTACAATTCAGGCCATTTATTTTCTGCAAAAAATAAAATAATGTTATGACTTCCATTCCATTTATAGACCTTGCAGAAATCTATGTGGTCAATACTTTTCATACTCTGCATAAATGACATACATAAAACATCATCATTATTAAAGTCTGTGATATTTGCGGATGACACTAATGTTTTTTTGTACTGGGGAGGACTTGCAGCAGATTCTGAAATTAATAACAATAGCAATACATTTTAGATTTTTCGAAATTTCTGCATTTTTGCAATTCTTGTGTTTTCTTAATGGTAAATGGAGTTTTCCAGTTCATTGACCGTTAAAGCATTTTACAAGACTACTCACATTTACATACTGATGGCAGAGGTTGTTATACAAGGTTTCGACCTGCACATCAGCAGGATTTTGGGGTTCAGTAACTTGCTAAAGGATTCTTTCACTTGTAGTCATGGGAGCTGAGGAATAGAACCAGCGACCTTTAAATTACTGGACAACCCGCTCTACTTTTTACTGGATTGGGTGGACATTCTTACTGAGCAGTCAAGAAACCATAAGGATGATTTGCAACATGTATTCACAATTGTTGTAGATTTTGCTGGGAGTTGCTTCCTCCAAGTTCAAGTCCTGCCTCAAGTGGAGGAGTTTAAGTATCTTGGGGTCTTGTTCACGAGTGAGGGAAGGATGGAGTGTGAGATTGACAGGCGGTTCGGTGCAGTGGCTGCAGTAATGCAGTCGTTGTATCGGCCTGTCGTGGTGAAGAAAGAGCTGAGCCGAAAGGCAAAGCTCTCGATTTACCGGTCAATCTACGTTCCTACCCTCACCTATGGCCATGAACTTTGGGTCATGACCAAAAGAATAAGGATACATCCCGGATACAAGCGGCCAAAATGAGTTTCCTCCGCTGGGTGGCGGGGCGCTCCCTTAGAGACAGGGTGAGGAGCTCAGAGTAGAGCAGCTGCTCCTCCACATCGAGAGGAGCCAGCTGAAGTGGCTCGGCATCTGTTTCGGATGCCCCTGGGACGCCTCCCTCGGGAGATGTTCCTGGCATGTCCCGCCGGGAGGAGACTCAGAGGAAGACCCAGGACACGCTGGAGTGACTATGTCACACGGCTGGCTTGGGAACGCCTTGGGATCCTCCCGGAAGAGCTGGAGAAAGTGTCCGGGAGAGGGAAGTCTGGGTGTCCCTGCTCAGGCAGCTGCCCCCGCGACCCGGCCCAAGATAACACTGAAGAAGATGGATGGATGGATGGATTTTTTATTGCATATATACTGTATAAAAAGTTTTTTATTTTAATTATTTTTTGTTTTATTATTTATTTGTAGTGGCTTGGTTTATTTGCAGACTAGATGATGTCATAGTTCCTTAGCTTTATATACAAACCCCAATTCCAATGAAGTTGGGACATTGTGTAAAATGTAAATAAAAACAGAATACAATAATTTGCAATTCCTTTTCAGCTTGTATTCAATTGAATACACTGCAAAGACAAGAATTTTAATTTTAATAAACAGAGAAGCCAACGACATTTCTGGATGTTCTTGATATAGGGCTTTCACTTTGCATTGAGTTTTAACTTGCACTTGTAGATGTAGGGATAAACTGTGTTAACTGACAGCAGTTTTCTGATGTGTTCCTGAGCCAATGTGGTAATATCCTTGACAGAATGATGTCAGTTTTTAATGCAGTGCCGCCTGAGGGATCAAAGGTCACAGGCATTTAATGTTGTTTTTTGGCCTTGCTGCTTACATGCAGAGATTTCTCCAGATTCTCTGAATCTTTTGATGATATTATGGACTGTAGATGAAGAAATCCCTCAATTCCTTGCAATTGTACATTAAAAACATTGTTCTTAAACTGTAAGACTATTTGCTTTTACAAAACGTCCCAACTTCATTGGAATTGGGGTTTGTACATATATTATTTCACAATTTTAAACTTCTCTGAATTAATTTCTGACATCATCAACTAGACCAAACTTAAAAAATAAATTTGCATTCCAGCATTGCCTGCGGAGAGGATGTGTTTTTGACATTCCCGTCATCAGTGAAGGCACACCTTGAAACAGATAGCATGTTGTAACTGAGATGCAAATACCTGCTGTGCTGGGCTGACGTTTCAAGTCAAAACGAGTAAAGCCATGCTGGCAGATGTAATGTAGATGAAAAATTACAACAAAAGATAGAAACCTTTAAGTCAACACCGTACAAATTACTGCATCTGAAATATAACCTCTAAATGTAATATTGCAGCAGATGAAATGTATGAAAATGTTGCTATTGTGAAAAAAAATAATAAATGATAAATGTATTAAAACATTTGTTTTCTTGGGAAATACAGTTTTCTATGATCTGGCTTAATTGACAACCTCACCATTTATGTAGCCAAATTCCCTAGTCTCCAAAATGTTAGATCAAGAACTTGATGTAAGAATGTTCAGCTGCTTCACCTATGAAAATTAGATAAGCCTTTCTTTTACAGTCCTCTAATTACCAATTATTTACCTGGGAAATTCATGGTAACACAAAAGTGTTACTAGGTAATTACCAATGGTAATAAGAAAGTAAATACAATGAAACTATGGCCAAAATACTGGGCATTTACCTGGTAACTATATGGGAAATTATAGTGTGTTATTGGGTAATTACTAAGAAGGTATGAAACTATGGCCAAAATGCTGGGTATTTACCTGGTAACTACATGGTAAATTATAGTGTGTTATTGTGTAATTACTGCTGGTAATAAGCAGGGTAACACAGTCCTAGCTATTTACCCAGAAAATATATGGTAACAAAAATGTGTTACTAGGTATTGTATTTACTTTCTTATTATTATTGGTAATTACCTAGTAACACTTTTGTTTTACCATGAATTTACCAGGTAAATACCTGGTAATTAGGGGACTGTAAAAGAAAGGCTTACCAAAAATTACACTTTCCAAAGTGTTTTTATCATAATAATAATAATAATAAATATTTATGAAGCACTTTTCAACAGTTATGAGTTGCTGTAGTTACACTGCACATGTTAAGGCTTAAAGATTTTGGGTTGAATTCTTTCGTTGCTATTTCCAGCAGTGTTTGAAATATTTACTGCTGTTTTTTGAAACTCAGAAGAGCATGTCGCCTTGAGCGGGCCTTTGCTTGGTCATTTCGCAGCAAATAATGTCTCCAATGAAATAAGACAATTGTTGAATGAACTTTATGTCAACTGACAACACACAATTTTAACTTAACAAGTTTTTATATTATATATTAAAATATAATATTATTTTTCAAATTAACAGTTTTCTTTCAAGCAACTCAAATGTAAGGTAACTACATTTAAAAATGTATACATTTGTAACTCAATTATTTTATCATATTAAAATATTTTAATCATTTTTCAACAAAGTGCAAAGTATGGCAACAAGGTATTATGCAAATATGCACAATTTGCATAACGGTCTCAAAACATAGAGCATTATCACACTGGTATGAAAGTGCCCATGTCTGCTGTGCCAGGTCCACTATCAACCACATCGTGAAAGTTTGTGGACGACACGACAGTAGTTGGCCTTATCCATGATAACAACAACACGGCCTACAGAGAACAGGTGAAACATCTGGTGGAATGTTGCAAAACAAACAGCCTGGCCCTGAACGTTGAGAAAACTAAGGAGATCATCGTCAACTTCAGGAGGAGCCAGCCCAGTCACACACCACTCCTCATCAACGACAGAGCAGTGGAGAGAGTTGGCCGCACCAAGTTCCTGGGGGTGCAGATTAAAGACACTGACCTGAGGCCTGTACTGCGAAAGGGGCTCAATATAGCCAGGCTTTGTGCTCATGATGCAGCTCGACAAAGCCCCAAGTCCCCGAATAGAGTTAAACGGTACTGTGACGGTGGTTATCAACTTAATTTGTCAAGTCCGGTTCTCTGCTTTGTGCTCTGCGCGCGTTCACATAAAAGGGGGTGTTTGACGTCATATTATTCTACTTCCGTGCGAAAATGGATCGATCCCGGGCCACATATTTTACTCAAGATGAGCAGATTCTTATTATGTAAGACTATGAAGAATTCAAGGAAACCATCACGGCAAAAAGTAACACTGTCGCCGCCAATAGAGCGAGGGAGGGCTGCTGGCAGAAAACTGCTGACCGTGTAAATGCGTAAGTTAACAATGATTAATATTATGATCAATATTATATTAAGCCCTTAGTGTTTTAATTTCTGAAAGCTCAACATTGTGCAACTTTTACATATTAACCCTCATCCATTTAAAAAATAAATACACTGAAGCAACAACTATCTTTTTTCATTTTTGAATGATGTCTATATTGTTTTCACATTTTAATGATCTCAGTTATAGAATGCGCGTGTGTGTTTTATTGAAAGCGAGGCTGAGTGTGCGTAGGCTCAGTTTTTTTTATTATTATTATTACTGTGTCGGGATGAACAAGCAAATGTAGCTACTGTCCATGTACAATGACAATAAAGAGCTTTTTGACAGTGAAAATAGCTTAAGCCTGTAAGGTTTGTGTTTGGGCGTACACTGCCCTACAACGGGTGAAACATTGATCAGTTCATCAGTTTATTCATGGCCACATCAAAGAAATAATTAACTTTACTCATCATCTGTGACAAATAAATACTAGGTTGGCCTAATTAATATTTCATATCGCATTTTATTAAGATGTGGAAGCAGCAGTCGGACATGGCAGCAAGTTAGAGCCAAATACAAAAACATCATTCAAAGTGGTATGTAGCCAAGCTGCCCCATCATTTTGTCAGTGTGTGTTCTTAGTCAGATTTTCTGCATCACCAACTGAATGTAAGTAGGTTCCCGTGGCAAAAAAACGAAGGGCTACACAAACAGTTTGCCCGACAGTGAGCGCACAGCTTCTTCGAGTGGCATTCCTGACACTCGGCTCAATAAGTGAGCAAATGTACCGTATTCCCTCGGCTGAAAATCTATATCCCTCATAGAGAATTTCATCAGGAAATGCCAGCGGATCAGCGCGATCTTGAAGAAGCCGCTGACTTCGTAGTGCTGCCCGAATAATTCTTGCTCCCAGGTCCACCGGGTTCTAAATGAATGGTGACGCCATCTCCGAATGAGTTACACAGTGAAACAGCGGCGCTTTTATAGCCGACTTTAAGCTGAAACTCTGAACATAACCTGGTCGGGACCAGGTTATGAGCTAAGCATAAGTTACCATGGTGATCTCGCCGGGTTAAAAGAGAGCCACCTTTGTAGTACAGGGAAGCCTGGCTTTAGACTCAACATACCTTGCTAACCCACTAAACTGGCTTCGCAGTACACCCCTCTGGTCTCATCACACCGTAGCTCTGGTAAAGAGAGCTCAGTAGCGCATGCAATTTCTGCGTCAGATGAAGAGAGCACACTTCCCCCCTCCAATTCTCACCACGTTTTACAGGGGCACTATAGAGAGCATACTGACCAGCTGCATCTCTGTCTGGTCAGGAGCCTGCAGTGCCTCTGACTGGAAGTCCCTGAAAAGGGTGTGAGGACAGCGGAGAAAATCATGGAAGCTCTCTTCCTCCCATCCAGAACATTGCTAAAAAACACTGCCTGACCAGGACTCACAATATCAGGAGTGACACCTCCCACCCCCACCATGGACTGTTCTTGCTGCTGGACTTTGAAAATAGGCTCCGCAGCCTAGGCAGCAGAACAGACAGGTTCCACAACAGCTTCTTCCCTCTTGCCATAAGACTGCTAAACACAAAATAAACAATTCCCTCCATCCACCCTTACACACCCACTTACACCCAACTCTGCTCACTTGATTGAGCAATAAAAAGAAAAAATATTCTGTGTAATATATTTTTATAGTATTTATGTTGACACTTTTTAATTATTTATCTTTCATGTCAATACATGCGGCTGTTTTTTTCTTTTTTTATCCTGCACTATTCTAAGCCATCTGAAACAAAATGTCATTCCTATTGCACTGTGAAATTTGAATGTTAATAAGAGAAAATCTAAGGCTAAGCATAACAGAGATGAGGCAAACTTCCATATATCCAACTCCTTCTAAACAGCGAGACCCAGAGAATGTTCAGAATTCTGTTTGGTTAATGGCAACACAAACTACTTGAACTGAATGTTTTGATACCGAACATGTAGCTGGCTTAGAGTTTGGCAGTTAGACATGCTTCACAGTCACATTTTTAATGGTGAAATTAACTGGCACCATTTTAAATAATCCATTAATTGGCAAAATTAGTTCCCAGCCCCAGTTGTATGTTTGTACTATAACTGAAGATTTTCATTGTTGATTAATCGAGCATTTTTTTCCACATTTTTGGAGAAAACAAAGTCCTGCTCCTACAAAATCAGTTCAAGATCTTTTCACATTTTGGTTTGAGGAATATTAGTGTTTATATGATGTCTCTTAAAGCCTCAAAAGGGCCAAAATCCAAAAGAGGCTCAATTATTAAATGCTCCATAAATGCAGAGTAGTATGTGCTTTAACATAGGCAACTGGACATGTTTCAGTTTCTGGAAGACATTTCACCTCTCATCTAAAAGACTTCTACAGGTCTGCCTAACTGGAGGGGAGTTGCAAGCTAGCAACTGGAGCTAGTTAGAAGAAGAAACTTAAATTAGTCCAGTTGCCTATTATATAGCACTTAGAATTACCTGGATGACTGAGAACCTTGATCAACAAACACATTTTTAAGCAATACAACTTAGTATGTCCTTACTGCAGACTTTAATGGGGAAAACAATTAGTTGCAGCCTTACTTCAACTTATTTTCAAGCCTCTTAATATTTGAAACTAGCATACTGCTATTCACTGGAACCAATAGAATGCATTACATTTACATAACAGACATGCTATGGTGTGGTCAATTGGCAGCAGTAAGGGCTCACATTTGCAGTTAACAGATACAATACACAAGACCAACATTAACACCACAGTTGAGTCCATCTTGTGAGCTCCAAACACCAACAGGTACTAATCTAGACACAGTGTGCTGTATAATTTTTTAGCACTTGTCATAACTGAAATTAAATATTTTACCACCAAGGGATGGAAGCATGTTAGGAGAAAAACCTCTGCTTACAAAACCTGATCAGTGCAAAAACCTTTCACATTTTGGTTTGAGGAATATTCGTTGTGTTTACATAGATGTCTCTTGATGCATACAAAAAGCCAACATCCAAAATAGGTTCCATGAATTGTCATTGTATTCCATAACATGACACTGGGCAATTTCATGGCCCAGAGGAACAGTACATTGTCTTGTGTCTGTACTGTGGGCTTTAAAGTATGCCATACAGATTCTGGATTTTGGGACATCTTGTGTTGCTCTAACTGCATATAAATCATATTTTATATCATTTCAAAAAGGTGAATTGCTTTGATGACAATGACAATGTCTTCAGGTAGCTTCCCCTGCCATAGTAAGCTGATCCTGATCCATCTTGGAAAGTCCTACTCTAGAGTCCTAGAGAGACACAAACAAAATATATCAGTGGCATCCCTTTGTGCTGTTATGAAGCAACCTTGTAGTTGTTATGGGGCAAAATTGCTATTGCTGGCATTAAGTCTGTAGCAACTCACTGATCATTCCTATACCAAGTTTGGAATTAGGAACCGGTAAAACTGTCAAGGTAAAGTCAGAAAGATATGTTAAAACTATCTTAAAGAGTATTTCAAATTTGTATTTGATGTTTGGTGACGAGGCTTATCTTTGTTATTTTGTTAATAAAGCCACAATCTGCGGGTATTGGTTGATGTGACAGTGTGTGTGCATTTGTGCTGGACTACTACTTTTTGGCATGCCACCACAAACTATGATGGGCTGAGAGGGTGGTATCAATCGGACCATATTTGAAAGAAGATTAAACAAAATGTCAAACTGTTCCTTTAAACTTACAATCAACTAATTCATAATAAATACTTCTGGCTTAACAAAAAACTATTTGAATAAATATGTTGTGTACTGTCACTAGGCAATGAAATTTGTCCAAGATGGATTCTTTGTGGAAAAACAGAATATTTCAAAATGCACCTGGTAGGTGTTACGGTAATTACAGCTGAAAAACTCTCCCTTTTTACAGCATTACTATACATCTGGGATATTTTGTGCTACCCTTTGATATTATGTGCTGTCATGCATATAACTGTTGAAACTTACAAAATAGTCCTTGATCAAGTCAATCTTTGAAAGATTAAACAAAATGTCAAACTGTTCCTTTAAACTTACAATCAACTAATTCATAATAAATACTTCTGGCTTAACAAAAAACTATTTGAATAAATTTGTTGTGTATTGTTGCTGGGAATTGAAATTTGTCCAAGATAGATTCTTTGTTGAAAAACAGAATTTTTCAAAGTGCACCTGGTAAGTCTTACGGTAATTACAGCTGAGAAACTCTCCCTTTTTACAGCATTATTATACGTCTGGGATATTTTGTACATCCCTTTGATATGGTGTGCTGACATGCATATTACTGTTGAAACTTACAAAACAGTCCTTGATCACGTCATCTTGATCTTCACCTTGGTAGATCATGAGAGCCTTGAGGACACATTATCACCAAAGATGGACATTGCAGTCAAGGACAACATTATCTTGATTACTGGAGATTTTCCATACCACTGAAGGCAGACATCCCTAATCTTACAGGTCAATTCACACATTTGCTCTATTTAAAAGCAGAACTTGTGATCCTAGACTTTCATAAAAAAGAAAAAGCTTTTGAGTAGCTGAAAACATGTCCTGTATTTGAAAGAAACATCAGTATGTACAGTGATACAGATAAACTGTCACCCATGTTAAATCTGTGCATCATTCGATCCCGTTATTCAAATTTCACAGGCCTCGTCCTTTAAGCATGAATATATCCTTAATGGGATGAGACGCATCCCTTCAATTGTATAGTCTGACAGTGGGTATGCATCGTGTAGTTCTTCTGGTACAACAATTTTCTACCGCCTTGCCTGGTGATGTTTAGAGATCATGAGTTCTATAGAGTTCAATATACCTTACACTAAGCTTGTTCACAATGAAAAATTGGTAGCCCTTCCAGTGAACCAGTGATTAAGATCATCCCACATTTATTGTTCAGTCCACTTAATGTCAGACTTTTGGTCAAGCAGGCTTTTTCAATATTTTAAGACTATTTTAAGACAGAGCATTTCAGATTCCTTGTTAAGAACACTAATGATGACAGTGGAGGCCTGGTAAAGCTACATGCATGCAAATGATGTGCAATCCGTCACTGATGTCCCTCTAAAAGGGTAAGGAGCACATTTTTTAAACACTTGACATTCCTTTCAACACAGTCCCGGCCCTGAGTAATTTGGTGCCCTAGGCAAAATCTTAGGCGGCGCCCTCTTGCATCGCAGTCAATTTCACAATCAATTTTCATATACTCACACAGAAACTGCATGTATATATTCAAGATCTTATTTATTTTAAGTCAAAAATATCACCCCAAATAAAAACTGAGAAAAGAAACAAGTTATAAAAATACAATATAAATAAGGCACTGTGCAAACATATTATCTCTCAGCCTCAGAGTGCCGTCTCTCGCTTATCTATTGTCAGCCGCTTTGCAAAACGACCTCCAACTCCTTACATGTTACCATGTGGCTATTGTGCTCATTTCTGTTTGAGTACATCATCCAGCTTCTTTTGATTTGTTCAGCATTGACTAAGACACTGTTACAAAAGTCATGTTGACACTCTCCCATCTTTGTTTTGGGGAAATGTGTAACAGCTTTTTTATTTGAACTGGTCCTCTATGAGCTAGCTCTCATCTCACTTTGTAAGTTAGACGAGATGGCCAGTCAGCAGGTCTGTTGGTGCAGCCTTTAGTCCTGATGCTGTGTCACTGGGCTTGTGCTGAAATATGTTAAAAGTGCATCTGAAGAGAGAAGAGAAGTATATGTGACCACTGCATGTTACATTTTAATTAAAAAAAACAAAACAGATTGGTTTGTGACATATGTAAGACTAATAGAGACTAAGAATGAAAATGTGATGAGATTCATTCAACTTTATTGTCATTGAAAAGCAATATAGTCTAACCAGAGTACAAGTGCAGTGTATATATTTCGCCTATGAATGATATGGGAAAGCTAAGGAGTATTAACAGTAATACACTTTAACTGCACTTTAACACTGATGTAACTTTAACAAACAAAGCTAATCTGTGACACAATAAACCAAAGGTTTACACTGATGTAACTTTAGCAAACATAAACTGTGACACAATAAACCAAAGGTTTACAACTACACTATGACAAAGGGGATGGAAAACTAATAGCATTTAACTGTTATACAAGCAGGAAAGACACCTGTAAAATAACACCTGAACAGGCCTAACGTTAACTTTCCAAATGTCCCTGATGAATTTAAGTGGAGTAACATTAACACACGTAGACTCAGCTATTTATTGATTATTAAACAATGCTGCTATCGTCCGAAGTAAGCTAACAAGTTAACACTCTGCTCCAACAACGATCATTTCACTATTAATTTCATTCACTTCATCACACTGACGTGACTGTACCTGTATCTTCTTCACGTTTTCCTTCCTCTTCTTTCCTTATTTTCTTTTACTGGGTGCCGGATGGTTTCAGTCTTTTGGACCTTGTGGTTCCGCAACAGTATCATTAAATCTGTCTCTTGGTCTTGGGGTCTCGTTCCGGTCAGATTCAGGCAGCTCGCCTCTCGCCCCGCCCCCCTCACAGAGGACAGATACAGAGTAGTGATGGGAACGGCAGTTCTTTTTACTGTACTGAATCTCTACAATCCGTTCATTAAAATGATTCGTTCAAAAGATTCGTTCACCGAATTGTTCAGTGCTCTCCAACTCCCTGAACTAATAAACAGCCAAACGATCCTCATTCAGTTCATGATTCAGCCCTGAGGTTCACGTTCACTTACTGGACGGTGCGTTCACAGACTATAATACATAATCATTCGCGGGAGACGCAGCGCTGCTTTGAGTGGTATACATGCACTAAAATTATTACATGGTGAAAGTGTCCTCTGTGCACAGTAAAATCACTTAACATGATGCTACACGGATGTTAGCAACACAGCGCTAATTTTAGCAGTACAGTTACTGAACGTGAATCAACTCCTCTGCACTGAGTGAGTGAGTGAGTGACACAGCACCACTTTCAGCACAGTACGTGAACGAGAATCACGTCTTCAGCGACAGTTCTCTGTGTGCAGTAGGTTCGCGAACCATGAACGAATCAGCGCGAACGAGAATTACGTCCTCACAGTACGTGAACGAGAATCACATCCTCAGCGACAGTTCTCTGTGTGCAGTAGGTTCGCGAATCATGAACGAATCAGCGCGAACGAGAATCACGTCCTCACAGTACGTGAACGAGAATCACGTCCTCAGCAATGTGAATCATGAGTGAGTGACAGCGCGAACGTGAGTGACTTTTACTCTGCAGTAAAATCACTTAACATGATGCTACACGGATGTTAGCAACACAGCGCTAATTTTATATGGTTTATTTGATAATTTTAATTTAATTTTAGCAGTAAGGTTACTGAACGTGAATCAACTCCTCTGCCCTGAGTGAGTGAGTGACACAGCGCCACTTTCAGCACAGTACGTGAACGAGAATCTCGTCCTCAGCAACAGTTCTCTGTGTGCAGTAGGTTCGCGAATCATGAACCAATCACAGTGCGAACGTGAATCACGTCCTCACAGTTCTCTGTGTGAGTTGCGGCAGTTCCACTCCCAGCCGGCATGCTCGCGGCTGAGCTCAACTGAACTGAGAAAGGAACGAATCAGTTCATGAAGTGATTCCGTCCACTTCGTTCACACAAAAGATTAGTTTGTTTGAACGACACGTTTGTGACCAACACAACACTAACAGAGACCCGGGAACCAGAAAAAAGGCCTCTCCGTTAAATAATAGTCCTTGCCATGACGTTCCCACTGCGCAGAGAGACGTCCAAACGACGTCTTTTCCAAGTCATTTTTGCACGTCTAATTTTGGTCATCTCAAGGTGAAGACTGTTACTCCAGACGACGTCTTTTTTTCAACGTATACTTTACGTCCATTTATGACGTCCACTCCACCTGCGCAGAGAGACGTCCAAACGACGTCTTTTGCAAGTCATTTTTGCACATCTAATTTTGGTCACCTCAAGGTGCAGACTGTTACTCCAGACGACGTCTTTTTTTCAACGTACACTTAACGTCCATTTATGACATCCACAGTACCTCTGTACAGGAGCTATTTCTAGTCCAAATATGCTCTTTGTGGACGTCATTTCAATGTCAAATTAGAACTCATATTAGACATTGTTTTTATACTGTACTGCTTCTAGTTTCTATGCATAAATGTAGTCCCATTTCAGAAGGTGGCATGCTGTTAAAAATAAAAAATCACAATCCAATCTCCAGGATTCAGTTGAGAAATACTAGTTACTAGGCTACTACTTCTTAACAGCAGGCAGCATAACCCTCAATTAAGTTTGAAAAAACAAAGTGGTAAAATACGATAAATAAAATTACACCTCTTTGGTCTGTACTACAAAAATAGGGTTAGTCCTGAGTGACTATGTACAAACATAAGAACAATTCAAATATAAAACAATTAAACACATATACATATATATATTTTTATTTTTCAAGTGTGAACACTGGGGTAAAAATCAAACTGAACACAGAAAAATTAAAGGGCTTACCAGATTCATCTTGTGAAAATAAACAAAAATCTGGCTTTTTTTCCACACATAAATTTCAAACACACATTCCCTTTGTCTGTAGCCCACTGTCTCAGGTCATCTTCAAGGCTGCTGATCACTTCGGCTTCATCATTATTTGGTTCATATTCAGAGTCAGTGGACAAACAGTCCACATCAGTGTCAAAATCAAAACCATGTGATGTCTCAGGAACTTGTTAAACTGCGTGGGGTCCCAGGCACACTGCTACAACTCCCAGCCACAACATCGATATTAATGTCAATGCTCTGATGTCCATCTTCACTGTCATAACGTAGTTCATCCATGTCTCTTAGGTGTTTTCGCCATTCTCTCATTTTCATAGCCATCTGTAGACACAGATGCAGTATAAGTCAGTTTAGTCTTACAATTTATTTGACTGGGTGTGTGCAAAGGAGCATGAGGTCACAATCTGTACCTTGTTTATGTGGCTTCCAAAGGCAAGGGCACCGCAAAGAAAAATAACTACAGTCTGAGTGAAGCGCTAGAGCCACAGACCCATACACGGCCGTCACCGACAAAAAAGCCTTGACCGGTAACTTAACAAGTACGATGGCCATTGTGATGAGGTAGCTTTATGCTAACTTTGACGAGCGGTAGCGGTTAACATCCGCTGCTAATACCCGCTTCCCAGCTCACCACAATGGCCCTCTGGCTCGTTAACACTGGAGGCTCATGTTGCAGACGATGCTCGGGTAACAGCCCACGGCTTACACTGCATGAAAAGTGGGATTTTCTGCCCCGTAAATCTCCCTAATTTTCGGCGGTTAACGACAATTTACAGGCTGTGAACGTGGCGTTTGTCTGTGCCGAAAATTGTCGGAAACGAACCATGACGTCAGTGGAGCTCGCGGAGGTGCAAACGGCTCCAATTTGCATATGAATAGCAGCGAAACCATGCCTGGACAGAGAATGTGTGGGCTGGCTTGAATATCCTCACTCAGTATTGGATGAAACCACTACTCATAAACAAGCAAAATCACTTGTGATTTGTCACCCTGGGTCATTATAAATGTAAACCCTGGTGGGAATATACATATATTATGTTTATTTATATGATTTATTCATTTCTATTTATGATATCAAGGACATGAATGAATTTACTGAGGAAAGGAACATTTGCCAGGAAGGAGTTGTTTATTCGAAGAGTTTTATTAGCACAAACACACAGCATGTACAAAGCATAATCTGCCCACACAACAAACGGGAAGCTCACAAGAGGCCCAAAATCCTACAGCACCGCGAAGTGTCTGTTTTTGCAGACGTCTGTGGTGCTGCCCTGTACTTCGGAATCGCCTCTCATGTGACAGCAGTGTGGCACAGAGCTCGGTGAGCTCCCGGCTGCGAAAGGACGGAGGTCGCATAATCCATTCTGACACCCCGCCATCTTGTGCCGTCTTCCTCCTCAGACATCAGGTCCATAGCAGCGCACTGCCAAAGGTCCACCTCATCCTCAGCTAGCACTCTGTCTCGCTTCCAGCAGCTGTAAAAACAATCAAGACGATCAGTACTGCGCAATGCACTGCGTATGGATACAACACATTATTTAATAGAATAATAGTCACATTGACCAAAAACGGATCCAATCTAATAAATCTTACTCTTTCTCCCCGATCGACTCCGAGCTGAACTCCTCACAGCCTCCACCTGCGGTGCAAGATCTGGTTGTTTGTTGTCCTGCGTACTGTCTCGTAATATGTCTTACAGGCAGCTGGAAAACAGTGGTATGAATAAAGAAACGTAAGTCACAGTAAAATTAAAGGGAAAAAACAGTTACTTACACACAATGCCGTCATTATCGGCATCGTGTAAATCTGGACTTGCAGACAGCTCCGAGCTAACAGGAGGTCGCGGCCTTGTTATGAGGCGAGGTTAATCTGTAAAAACAAAATGCTCCCAGCGATAAACCTCCGTGTCCCTCTGCGGCAGTGAAGCTCCGTCCGTCGGCGACATTCTTCGTGGCGACCTGGCAAAGCTCCTCCCGTCCGCGCAGACGTCCTCTCGACAATGGCCGGGCCGCTAGCCTAGCTCCTGCTAGCTAGCTTAGCCGAACTTGCTTCGTGTCCATTAAAACACAAACACTTCGACTGCGATGGAGAGTCCAACTCACAGCAGATCGTCCGACAACAGTTCAGTCTGTAAGTGATAAAAAACGACACTGACGACACACTGTCAGCTGCTCGACGCCATTAACTCTCTGCTCCTTCTTCCTCATCACTCACGCTCCGGTCTACCCGGAAGTGTAAAAACTCTTACAGGTCATGAACTCACACGTAAGAATTACTTTTCAACTGCTTTTAAAACATTCAGAACCCATGAAATTATAGAAATACTTTTTTTTTACATCTTAATATCTTGGTTATCTCAAAATATTTCATGCAAATTTTAACTTCTTAACAACTGGCGTTTTATCTTGAACTTGTTCCCAGGAGAGAGAGAGAGAGAGAGAGAGAGAGAGAGAGAGAGAGAGAGAGAGAGAGAGAGAGAGAGAGAGAGAGAGAGAGAGAGAGAGAGAGAGAGAGAGAGAGAGAGAGAGAGAGAGAGAGAGAGAGAGAGAGAATAATTTTTTACATAACATTGGCCATTGCTAATGACATACACAGTAATTAATCTAGCATACTTTCATTAAACAAATCCATTCAAGCTCAAATATAAGGGTCTATAATTAGGCTATACTGAGCCTGATCTATTTATACCAGAGATTCTTAAAATGAAGTTAACACCTCTTAGAAAAAGGTCACCTGGGGTAAAACTCCCCCTGCTACCCTGACTGCATTTGTATAGCTCACAGCATGTTCATTTACATGTTAAAGCCTCCCCTAGAATCGGGGGGGGGGGGGGTCATTGGGGACAACTGCCAAGCAAGGCCCACGTCAATTTCCGACAATTTCTGTCAGTTTTCAGTGTTGCCTGCAAATTGCCGCGTGCAGCCGCAAACCTGAAATTCCACGTCAATCTACAGTGCCGCATACTGACGAAAATCCCACTTTTCATGCAGTGTTAAGCGCGTCACTCTATGTAATCAAGTAATCAAAATCCAAAGAACACATACCGTGGGGAACAAGGAACTGACAGGAGCAGGCACATGGACAGGAGCATGGACGCAACAGGCTGACAATTACAATGACGACGGAGCGAAGGGAACACAGAGACTAAATACACAGACACTGATGACATGACGAGGAACAGGTGAGGTGGACCAACAGGTGAGGTAACGAAGGAGAGGAGCACACGAGAACATGAAGGGAACAAAGCAATAGACAGAGGGAGCCAGAGGGAACATAGGAAAATACACAGGAGAACTTAAAGGACACATGAGGGCATGGAAAAACAAGACACAAGACAAGATACAAAGACATGGAAATCAAATACAAGAAACCACAAGACAAAACCAGACAAGAACACAACAAACAGATCTACAGACATGACAATTATAGCGACAACAGATTTGAAGTAGATTAACACAACAAAGCTAAAACGGCAAACGCTCTTAATGCATAAATGAACATAAAATTAACTTATGGGTCTATGAGCTGACCAAACTTACCTGAAATTTAGTGGACGCTGATTTTCGGACTGCTGTAAGTTGTTGTACAGGGGTCCGTTTCACAAAGCAGGTTCCACAAACTCTGAGTCTAACCCTGAACTCTGAGTTGATCTACTCTGAGATAGGAAACTCTGAGTTTTCGGTTCCAGAACAGCTGATTTGTAGTAGTTTAACCTGGAGTTAAGCACGTGCACCACAAGTATAAAAAGACAGCATCAATGGAGCCCTGATTGGACGAGTCACCATGGCAACGGGGAAGAGGAGGACTACGTTTTTCACCCCACTGGAATTGGAAATATTAATGCGCTCATACGGTGAGTTTGAGCACGTTTTTAGAAGGAAGTGTAACACCGCTGCAGCAGCAAAAGAGAGGGAGAAGGCGTGGGAAAACATTGGTGCTCGGGTCAATGCGTAAGTTTAAATGTAGTCCTTTGCAATCACAATAATATTACAGGGGGAAACTTGAGTGGTAGCCTATTAATTTATTTAATTTAGGTGCAATCCCGCGGGGGAGAAGCGCACTTGGCAGCAACTTAAGTTGAAACATAAAAACATTGTTCAAACAGGTAAGACCTCGGCATAAACTCATGGGGGTAACTCATTTTGATCATGTTTTACATTGTAAATATTAAGTGGCTGTTTGACTGTACAGTTGTTTTATCCCCAACATAATGCTGTTTTCACATACATAAATGTCTTCTCATCTATATCATGTTCTGTTAAATAATTACGCCTATTTAAAGGAGTCATCACCCGGAAATCGCAATTTCTCTCGTTAAATCATGCATATTGGTGTTGGACCTCTGTTGAAACTTGCCTGAAAAGCTGGAGTTTGAAAGTGGCTTATTTTTTTCGCTTTGGCTCTTTTTCTGAACAGGAATAGCGCACAGTAGTGCGCGTTCCTAAAGCACGAGATTTTGACTCTGCTCCTGTGGTGACGTTACCACAGGAGGCTACTTGCATATTAAGCATCAGCTCACAGCCGTCCTCAGCCAGAGTGAGCACGCCGAATCTGCTTATTTCTCTGTCATTTTCACGCCATACATCGTCACCGCCAGCATTAAAACTCAGGTCTTACATGTAAAACACGAGTGTGAAAAGTAAGACGGAAAAAAAAAAAAAATTTACCATTCAGAGACGTCCTGCTGTAAACCTGTCTCTTCCACCGTCTCTGCCTCTTCACTCTCCCGTTCGGTTTCCGACTCCGGCGCGTACATAAATGCCTGAATTCCGTAAGGTTCGTCATTTAGTGTGTGCGCCATGACAGGGGGCTGTTTATGTTTTGGAGTCTGTGTGCATGCAGGCTCGCCCCCCATTCAGGCTCTGTCCTTCCTGCGGCCAATCAATGCGCGCCTCATTACATATTAATACAATGCACATCCGGACCGGTCAAAACCTCGCGCATAATCTCGCGTGAGAAAGTCGCGGTATGAAAAAGTGTCAGAACAAGCTCTATATTTGATTTTTTGATTTTTTTTTTTTTCTAATAAGTTTTAAGAATTGATCCAAAGCGATCCAAGAGGGACTGGATATGTAAAAAACCAGGTGATGACTCCTTTAAACTAACACAGACTTCTACTTAGCCAACAGAAAGAAAGCAGATGCCCGTAAAATGGGTGGTGGCCCAGCACCGCCACCTCTAACGGAGGCAGAGGAGCTGAAAATGATGGGTAGTAGCCGTTTCAGGGCGAGGCACATTTTTCTGACCGCTCTCCATACAGTTGCCTTGCTCAAGTGCTCTGCATCTCCAACGTTGTATAAAAAACTCCCATTTGCAAAAAAACGCAGCGCAACACACAATATCTGCTGGGATATGAGAGCATAACTTCGGTTGGTAATGTTGAAAATGTAAGGACGGATTAGGTTGTGTATGTAAATGATGGACTGTGACGTGAAGCGGTACCGCTCAAAAAGATAACTGTCTGGAAATGCAAGAACATCTATGCGCAGTCTGATAATCATCTCCCGACTAATATTTAATTCTCTGCGCAGTAATGTTGCACCTTCATCCACGGGATCATTATCAAAAGGACATGCCATGGTAGTGAAAATAGTCGCCACCTAATTTAACTTCTAATGTAGCCCTACTGACTGATTTTTGCAATGATTTTCTCAAAAAACAGACGGCAGAACTATACTACGCCAAAACTCGCCTGCTGACTGAATGAATGAGGAAATCAAATACCGTATGTGGCTGAAAGAGGGCGGAGACAGAGAGAAACTCGAGGCTTGTTGAGAAAAACCTGGTCCCGACCAGGTTAGTTTCACAGAGTATGTTACCATGGTAACTGACCGAGAGCTTAAGTTACCTCTCTCTGTGAAACAGGCTAGAGTTACCCCTCTTTCTCTGGTTTGAGTTACCTCCCTTTGTGAAACGGAAAACTCAGAGTTTCCCTTATTTCAGGGTTAACAGACTCAGAGTTTTCACTAAACCTGCTTTGTGAAACGGACCCCCAGGTCAACGGTGCAGAGCCGAGCAGCCAATTGCTTCAAACGAAGACAAACACCTGGGCCAATGGGAGTGGCTATTAGGATGTACGTTGTAATGACACAATGCCTCAGCCAATCAAAATGGCGTTGACTGTATGTATATATATATTTTTGTATTAAACAGAATTACACTGTATTAGAAAAGAAAAACAGGAAAATGTAAACAAACAAAAACATTAATTTTATTATGTTTAATCACAAAATAATCATGTCCATACTACTAGTACTACTCCTCTGATGATAATAATAACAATAATAATAATAAGGGGCGGCTGTAGCTCAGTGGGTAGAGCTGGTTGACTGGTGATCAGAAGATCACTGGTTCAAATCCCAGCTCCCCAGGGCGGGACTGAGCTACAAGTCGAAGTATCCTTGAGCAAGATACTGAACCCCGAAGTTGCTCCTGATGTGCAGTTGGCACCTTGTGAAGGCAGCCACTGCCATCAGTAAGGGTCCTGCGATGAGCTGGCGACTCGTCCAGGGTGTACCCTGGCCTACGCCCATAGAGTAAGACTGGTGTTGGCCCCAGTAAGCCCCGCAACCCCCCTTAGAGGGGAAAAAAGCGGCAACATCCCGCGACCCTCATGGATAAGCGGAAAGAAAACGGAACGGAATAATAATAATAATAATAATAATAATAATAATGAAAATGATAATAATAAATAAATAAATTACTTGCATTATGTCAATTCCCTGCACCTGTCTTAGACGTCCAAAAAAGTGACCTAGCCCGACGTTCAAATGTTCAACTGCATATTGACGTCCAAGTGGGGTCACGATTAGACGTCCAAATTGTGGACCTAGTTTGCACGTCATGAAGAGGTCCAGAATTGGTCTTGGACTGACGGACGCAATATAGACATGATCTGCACGTCCATAAGACGTCTAATGTTTAGTGGGGTTATATTGCTGTGGGCTTATATAATATTTCGAAATATTGGAAGCAATGGCACTGATAATAAATATATATATATATAAAATTGTTATTATAATTTTTTTTCCCCCCCTGTTTTCGGCGCCCCCCCGCGGATGACGGCGCCCCTAGCATTTGCCTATACTGCCTATGCCCAGGGCCGGCTCTGTTTCAACATATGTGACAGCCCTAGGCCTTAAGGTCAGTATCTGTGGTGTCCCTTTCCTACCTGTGCTACTCTCCCCCCCCCCCACCCCCCTCCACAAGAGTACCCATCTGCAGTCAAGATGGCCGACAAGGGCGCCGCCATATATCCAATCCATACCGGAAGTCCAAACTGGAAGTTGGTCAATCACCAAAATAAAACAAAAATAAAAGCCGCCATTTATCCAATCCATGCCAGAAGTCTCAAGCGCAAGTTTGTTAATCACCGAAATAAAAGCTTAAAAAACACGTACGTTTACACCATAGACTGTATGGTTAACACATAACATAATTCTATGCATTTTGTGCATTTACATTTTTATCGTAACGGTATAATTGATTAGTTAATTGTCTCGCCACAACTTTATTTAGAAGTTAGTTAGAAGCCTATAATAATCACTAACTTATAATGTTAACATTTCATGGATTTAGCTTCAATATCAATGTTATGAATAAAAATGTGAATATTATGTTTGTGTGGTGGTGGTAGGGGGCACACACACACACACACACACACACACAATAGGACTGAAGAATAACTAAGAATAAATAAACTGAATTCTCAAATTAAATAGAGAATTGATAATACGGTCACAACAAATGTCATACTTACTATCAAATTAGTACATGGTAAATGTTAATTTATGTTACTGTTTCATTGATTTACAATTAATATTGATTGTAAATATTAATATTACGGTTATTAAACACAAATACAATGTTTGTGTGTGTGAGTATATATGTGTATGTGGGGGGCTGCTCACACATATCATTCACGCTAGAACTGAAATAGAAGGCCAACACTGTAATTTAATAGTTGCACATAAAAATGAACACATCTCCAGACCCAGGAACTCCCCGTTCTGTTGCATCACACTTGTCTGTGGCCACTGTGTTGCTCATGATGCCCCCCTCATCCCTGAAGATTCCGGGTGGGTGAGGAAATGACAAGCCCGACTGATGTCTGTTAGCTTAGTTTCTTTATTATGCTTTTGAGCAAACAATGTGTGGGTAGTCTGTACTGTGCTTAATGAAAGCATCCTCTGGTAAACAGGCTCGGCCATATACAGGAAAGACGGAGAGAGCATGCCAGCTTCCTGCAAACAAGATCCTGTATGATATCTGGGCGATACAGTCCTTGCACTGTATCACCACCAATGATTTACAGCAGGGGTCCCCAAACTTTTTTCGGTGGGGGCCACATCAACTTTCCTTTTTGTAGTGGGGGGCCGGTGTCAGTCTATAACAGGAAATGATATGGGCCAACTACCACTGTTCAGCTATTAAACACCAAGTCCTTACCACCATTACCCATTAATCTCAATGTCCCAATTCAAAATGTTGCACCATAACTGCATATGAAAAACAATACAAAGGGATCTACCATGTTAAAGCCCCAGTACAGACTTTTCATTTAGTGTTGATTTTGGCGGCCCCGCTGGACGAAAGCGGTAGTGTTTTGCCGGAATGGAGACTGCATTTCCCATGAGCTCTGGCGCCCACTGTCGTGAAGACGTTTGTCTGGCCGGCGCGTGTAGATTTGTTTTGGAAACGTCGGAAAGACGACGGGACTTGCTTTGAAAACTTTTTTTTTTTAGCAGCTACCTGCAGCGTGCATATGGACGAGGTAATGTGTCTATTTGTATTTCTACTTAATATAATATGCCGCCGGTGAAACAAAGTAATGCTGCTGTTGCACTGCAATTTCCCGGTGCTACAGAACTAGCATTACAGCAAAGTCACAGTGATTGTGATGGATGTTTTGTTCTAAGTAAGAAACTGAATCATTTATAATGACAGAGGATATTACCGATGCATCGTTGCAGGTCGGCTGGGCTGATCACACAGCTGAAATGGATGCGTGATCTAGGACGTTTGTTGTCGTTTTCACGAGTGTAGTATCTAGAGCTAATCTAGTGGTAACGTTAGCCAGCTTTGTTGTAACAACATAAATTCATGTATTGCTGTAAACTACGTCCCGCATTACATTTCATAAATGAAATAAAATGTACAAACCTGTCTAGGAGTTATCGGGCAAATTCTGGATCCGACCCTCCCTTCAGGCCCCGCAACTCTCTCCATCTCTGGAAGGAATCGCCAATGTTTATCCGTGTTTTAGCCCTAGCTCGATCGGATTCCCTCTTGGCCTTTCGTTGGTCTTCGGTTCGAATTCTTTTTCTTTTCTTTGTCTCATTATCAGCCATGACAAAAGTTTTAGCTCGGTTAGCACTGGCTAGCGTAGCAACAAAACAGCTATGCCGTATCCTGAATGTCGTCAGTTCCGGTCTGACTGCCGTAAATCGTTTCGTCAGTGGTCTGACCCGACCAAGGCCTTTCAGAGGTATAGAATTAGACTACTTAGAAAAAGCGTATCTTCACGCTGATGGGCTCATTTGCTGTTGTAGGTAACAGAGACACATCAGCAGAAACCAGAGACTTTTCTATATCCAGTTAAAAACTCCGTACAGGGGCTTTAAATAAAGTTTATTTAACATTTAATTTATTTTCATTAATTGTATATATTAGGAATTGAGGAAAACGTCAACACTTATAGAGAAAATACAACACTTAACACTTATAACATTGAATGAAAAAATGCAATACTGCTGTTACATGACTTTTCCTAAAAGTGTCTGTATTTTAACCTGTTTCGGCCATAAGCAGTCAAACTGACCGCACATCACTTTGCGGGGTTTCATTGTTCCATTTTTCACGTGGTTTGCTGCTTCCATTGTCTCTCTTGTCTCTAACTGTGTTACCGGTCTCCAGCTGTGCCTCTTTGTGAATTTACTTGCGAGTTAATAATTATATAGTTGCGTTAAATAGCTTGTTTGGCACCATGGGCAAACAACAACAGGAGTTCCTCCCTCCATGAAACAGCGAGCGGAACTGTTCACAACATGAAGTGCTAAAATGATGCGACTCTGACTGTGTACCAGCCAAGGAAGACTGTCTGCATCCTGAGCACCTGCACACAGGTGTGGGCACCTTTAGTGGGGCGAAGGCAACACCATGAGTCTGTGATGTACTACAACAACACCAAGTATGGCGTGGACATCCCGGACCAGATGCGAGGGAGTACTCCGTCAAAGGCCTTCTATAACATCCTCGACCTGGCTGGGATCAATGCCCGCATCTCATTCAAGGAGAACCAGCAGCAGGAGAGGTCGGAGGAAAGTCCTGCAGCAGCTGGCAGAGCTGAGAGCAGAATACATGGAGGGGAAAGTGGCCGGGGCAGTCGGCACAAGGTGGGCAGCAGCTGAAGCAACCACCGCAGCAGCAGCAGACACGGACAAGGAGGCAGTGCCGGTCCGAAAGAGCTGCAAACAGAACCAAACTTCGGACACTTGAAATTCAACAAGCCCGTATGTGGTGACTGTGTGAGGAGAGCGGAGGTGGTCTGTGGAAACTGGACCAGTGATCACAACAGCTCTTTTTTGTTTGAGATCAGCTCGTTTTCAGCTTTTTCGATAACTATATATTTTTAACTTATAGATTATTATAAAACCATTCATAATCAAATAAGTTACTTTTAATTGTTCTAACTTTTCTCTATTAAATTCTTGTGTAAATATGCAAAAATAACGGTTTACTATGTTATTAATAAATGTATAATTTTGGTGTAATTTCGTTAAAGAAAAATATATCATGACATAATGAATGCATTCATGAGAGATTATAGAGTTTAAAATCTAGCGGTCCAAATTCACCCCCATTTGGCGGATGGCGGGTGCTAATTTCGATCCCTGCAGTGTAATGAAGACATAGATTCATTCTTTCCCCTTTACATAGTTAGATATGATTATCGAGAGCTCTCTCTCGCTCTTGCTCTGGCGTCTTGCAACGAGGATGGCGCTCGACACTGCAGCACGTTGCCAAGCTCTATATGAAATGCAATTTTAAAAAATAGGCATGTTTAGAGAGATTGTTTGGGCTTTTATTTTGTTTTTTTTTTGGTGATTAACTAACTTCCGCTTGAGACTTCCGTTATGGATTGGATAAATGGCGGCTTTTATTTTGGTTTTATTTTGTGATTAGCCAACTTCCAGTTGGGACTTCCGGTATGGATTGGATATATGGCGGCGCCCTTGTCGGCCATCTTGACTGCAGATGGGTGCCTCTCCCCTTTTCAGGTTCTTCTGGATGGCTTGGGCCTGCCCACCTCATCGAGGGACTGGTGTCACCTGTAGAGAGCCTTTATAGGTGATAAAAAGATACACAAAACCAATGTACATTTGTTTGTCTGGCAAATGATTAACAATTATGGCCACATAAAAGCCCACACAGTGTGCTGTCAGAAATGATGTAACATCATTCATCTCATATAAATATTCATAGGACAAACCTTCAGGACAACCTTGTAACTGAAACATTTAACATTAGACATTTTGGTTTAGGGTAAAAGATGTAAGTCTGTAGCAAATCATTGATTATTCCCATGCTGAGTTTGGAAATAGGACCCAGCAAAACTGTCAAGGTAAAGTCAGAAAGATATGTTAAAACTAATTGAAAGAGTATTTCAAATTTGTATTTGATATTTAGAGACGAGGCTTATCGTTGTTGTTTTGTTAATAAAGCCTCAATCCGTGGGTATTGGTTGATTTGACAGTGTGTGTGCATTTGTGCTGGACTAATACTTTTTGGCATGTGACCACAAACCATAATGAGCTGAGAGGGTGGTGTCAATCTGACCATCTTTGAAAGAAGATTAAAGGAGACATATTATGCAAAACTCACTTTTTCGTTGCTTTAGTGTGTGTATTTGCATATCCGGAGTACATTCCCACTCGTAGCTGCCGAAAAAACATTGCGGACTTGTGAAATTTACTCGTGTAATGAGAATAGCATGCTACTTATGTTTACTCAACATAAATCTAGATTTTTATAAGCAGTGAGTTACACATAGAGCGGTCAGCGGTTGACCGTATTTAGTCAGCGACCGTATTTACCGACGTACAAACATACACATTTTTAAGAAAAAAGTAAAATAAAGATCATAACTCACCATTCACTCTCCGTCCCGCTGACGGCAGGTGCTACCGGCATAATGTGGCTGCCGCCGCCGCTATCACCACAGCCAACCCCCTCCGTCCCGCTGACAGCGGGTCCCACCGGCACAGTGTGACCGCCGCCGCGCCTCTCCGTCCCGCTAACGGCGGGTCCCACCGGCGGTATGTGGCAGTAGTATCGGGGCTGCATTATTGGTGAGCCGTCCCAGTGTGAACGGATAAGCCGGAGGCGCAGAGCGAGGGCGTGTCGGTCTGACAGTCTGATAACTACACAGGCCCTTCACTCAACTAAATACAGAGAAATGTCCAGCAAAGCAACGTTACATGACCGAACAAAAGAAACTCAGTAACTGTAACTGTCTTTAGCAACTTATATGAGGAAAACAAATACCACAGCTGTACGCGGAGAAGCGTCTGTCCTCCTGTCCGTCCTCCGCCTGTCCTCCCGACTCTTCCTCACATTTCTGCTCACAAAACACCGTTTGTCACGCGCGTCACAAGACTTTAACCCACCGAGTGTTTGACGAAAATAAATCACCGCGACCGCCAGCCCTCCTGAAAACAGCCTGAGTCCCCGCGAGTGACAGAGTCAGACAGCGTCCTGTTTACTGATGGTGATTATATATAATTATGTAATTTAGCGCGAACAACTTCACTCCGTCACTTTCCAGGATGTTTGGTGGGTCAGGATCTCAATCACTACACATTATAACAATATCCATATGATTATAAACTGTCCGCGGGTTTAGATAGATAAGGGGAACACCTGGGGAAACACCAACGTCATCAACATGACCTGTGTCCCCCCCCCCGCCCCCGCCGCATGGGCGTGGTTCCAGCGCCTCTGACACGCCCCCAGCGTTTCACAGCAGAAAGAAGTGCTTGTTTTTCCATGATTTTGAGACCTAATTTTATATACTTAACAATGTTTTTAATCTTTCAAATTTGGCTCAGTGGTCAATGATACATGTTTCTTTGGTGTGAAAAACTCATAACAAAATTTTTTTGCCGCTTTACACGGCCTTTAATGGGACAAGACACATCTTAAATTGTATAGTCTGACAGTGGGTATGCATCGTGTAGTTCTTCTGGTACAACAATTTTCTACCTCCTTGCCTTGTCACAAATCCCCGGCCATGAGGGCTGTTTGGGTGTTTTTGTTGTGTCTTGTGGTGTTTGTCACTTTTCTGGCAGTACTCGGGGGCGTGTCCTTCTCTGGCTGCTCACACACCTGGCTGAGGTCACCACCACACCTGCTCCTCGTCAACCCCCTGCAGTACTTAAGGAGCAGCCACACCTGCAATCAACGCCAGATCGTTGTGAAGTATTGTGTATGCTACCGCATTTTCCAGCCAGTTTTTGTCGTTGCTACTGTTGGTTGCCTGTCTGCCTCAGCCTGCCAGAGCTGTTCTCTTGCCATCTGTTTGTGTCTGCAACTAACCGTGTCTCTCTGCCTCAGGAATCATTCCAGGAAGTCAGCCCTGGAGCCCAGTCCACTTAGCCCCCGCCGCCTGTGAGCCAGCCACTCTCTGGACCTTCCACACCTCTGGGATCCCACCCTCGCCTGCCAGCTTCTCTGTTCTTCACCATTTCACTCATTGTCAAATGAACTGTTTAAACTCAACCTTTTGTCCGATCTGCTTCTGGGTCCTCCTCAGAACCCTGACATGCCTGGGATGTTTAGAGATCATGAGCTCTATAGAGTTCAATATACCTTCCACGGAGCTTGTTCACAATGAAAAAATGGTAGCCCTTCCAGTGAACCAGTGATTATGATCATCCCGCATTTATTGTTCAGTCCACTAAACGTCAGACTTTTTGTCAAGCACGCATTTTTCAATATTTTAAAACTTCTGTCTCGGAGCATTTCAGATTCCTTGTTAAGAACACTAATGATGACAGTGTAGGCCTGGAAAAGCTACATGCATGCAAATGATGTGCAATCTGTCACTGATGTCTCTCTAAAAGGGAAAGGAGCACATTTTTTAAACGCTTGATATTCCTTTCAACACATGTGACGGCCCAAGGCCTTAAGGTCAGTATCTGTGGTGTCCCTTTCCTACCTGTGCTACTCTTTTCAGGTTCTTCCTGATGGTTTGGACCCACCCACCTCATTGAGGGACTAGTGTCACCTGTAGAGAGCCTTTATAGGTGATTAAAAAGGTACACAAAACCAATGTACATTTGTTTTTCTGGAGAACGGTTAACAATTATGGCCACATAAAAGCCCACACACTGTCAGAAATGATGTAACATCATTCACATCATCTAAATATTCATAGGACAAACCTTGAGGATCACCTTGTAACTGAAACATTTAACATTAGACATTTTTGTTTAGGGTAAAAGATGCAAGTCTGTAGCAACTCTGATTATTCCAATGCTGAGTTTGGAAATAGGAACCAGCAAAACTGTCAAGGTAAAGTCAGAAATATATGTTGAAACTAATTTAAAGAGTATTTCAAATTTGTATTTGATGTTTAGTTACGAGGCTTATCTTTTGTTAAAGGTCCCATATTATGAAAAACTGACTTTTTCTGGGATTTGGGGTGTTATTGTGGGTCTATGGTGCTGCCACACACCTAGAAACTTTGAAAAAAGACAATCCTTGCTTTTTTGAGTGAGATACAGATATCTAAAGGGGTCCTGCCTGCAGTTTCCAGATACACCAATCAAATTTCCTGCTGCTGTCGACGTTGACGGCAGCTCATTTGCATATGGCTACCCCACTGCCCCTCCCTTCACCGCACGGTGTCTCCACCCACCAGGTACAGCTACCGTCTGGGAGATCCGCCATTACGCTATTGAAATCACCATGTCCAAGCTCAAGGAGAAGTGCGCTGTTGTTGTTTGCAAGGACCAGCACAAAACACTCCATCGTCTCCCAGCTACAGAGGACAAAAGAGCTGCATGGACTGAATTTATTTTTGAGGCCAATGTCCCAGCTGAAGTTGGCAAAAAACTGTTTGTGTGTGCGAACCACTTTGACGCTGACTGTTTCACCAACTTGAGCCAGTACAAGGCAGGAGTAGTCGGCTAACGTCTACTCAAAGGAATACTTGCAGACCAAGGACATGTAAGTATACAAATAATGTGCTGTGTGTTCCTGTAGATAAGGCTGAACTCGTGCGTGATGTACTGTGTGTTTTACCATTGAGAACAAGGTATGGTTAGCGGCTAACCGCTAACGTTAGCTTCTCTGACCACACAAGTTTGTGCTACAGCAGAATCATTCTCTGTATTACATTTCTGATCTTGCACATTATGTAATGCGCGTCCTAGGTAAATGTCTGCATGTGCAAGTATTTAGCTGTGTTATTTAGCAATTTTACACGAACTAACCAAGCAGCGTCACATAGTACCAGCTAATGCTAACCGCAAGCTTCTAGTTCTCGATCAACAGTCTCCACATGCAAACCCAGAGACCCGGTCGGTAAAGCGGTATACACACACCCTCCACCGGGTCTAAGTTTTCAGGATTTTGTGAAATAATGCATTTGAAAACGTTTTGTAAGTTGGAATATGTTGGCATAGGCCGGGGCAAAACGAGTGTACTGCTGAATGCTACACAGAGTTTAACGTTAGATTATCTGCCCCAGCCCGACCCCGCCGCTATCCCCGGCCGGGACAGGCTGGGCTGGGCTGGGCCCTTGACCAAGTAATCCTGATTTTTTTTATTTTAATAACTCAAAATAATGACAATATTTCCAGCTAGAAAACGCGCATCTCTCTCCTCCCTCCATTTTTGTGTTGCTGCGTGGTGTTACACATGAGTTATCCTCATGGTAAAAACGTGACTTGAGACGTACGTGACATCACTCCCCGAGACGCAAGAAGAAAGCAAGAATATATAATTTTACTAAGGAAAATGATAAAAATAATTGTAATGCACAGTGACTTGAATGAATAACTTTAATCTGATCACTGGTTTGGAAATGTTAGATCACTCGTTACAGAAATAAAGAGGTCAGGTTAGAGTAACGTAACGCGATGCAGCCTTTAGTGTTTGAATTATACTGTAACAGTGCTGTCATGTGTTACTCCTGTGATTACTTGTTGAGAACATTTGCCCATTTCTTGCAATTTTATGTTTTATTGTCTTTTTACTGTTCAAGACACTACCTGGCTGCACTGCATTACAATGAGAATGCTGATAGAGGACAAGCCACCACATCATCAGGAGATCCTCTTTTCAAACTGAGCTTTCCAAAGTCCAGGAAGGGAGAGTGCAGAGCCAAACCCGTGAAGACATGCATGACATTCTGTAAGTTTTACAATCTTTTATTTGAACTTCTCAAATTAAAATAAACATGGACACACAGGCATCACACAAAAGGTTGAAAACAAACACAAGCACTTAAAATCTGAATTCTTTTAAGATGTTTTCAAAATAAATAATAATAAGAATGTATAAATAAGAAGTAATTAAGTAATAAGATACACTTTACAACACTGCAGCACAAGGCTTTTTGGTTCTACTGCAATTTTCCTGTAAACATACTTTTTTGTTTATTGCACTGCAGACTGCGGTGATGCACTGTTGGACCTGATCTTCAAGAAGGTTTTCCAGGACCCTGCCCCATGTAAACGAGTTGCTGAAACTTATAATCCCTGAAGATCTCTCAGACCACGCAGACAGGCAGCACAACTCTCACTCTCCACGCCAGAGAGCCCCAGCACCAGCTTACAAAGCTTGTGTAGGCTATATTGTCTGAACACAATTCAATATAAAGTCAGCACTGAATGTTTACACCCATTGCAACTAGATACTTTCTTTGTTATTATTTTCATATTGATATTGAAGTTGATATATAAAGTCAAACTGTTTCACTTCAGATATTTATTTTCTTCTTGTTATTATTTCATTCATGTCAACACATGTTTACAGATGTTTCTTACAATAAAACATCTTTCCTAACTGTTCTGTGTTTTCATTGTTAAGTAATTTTCATGGTAATAAGTAAAAGATAAACTACAAGCAATGTAAGATAGAGGAATCAGTTATGTACTTTTCATCATAACACTTTTGCGATAAATGAATAGTATTTATGCGACCAAAAGCTTACTGCACTATTCCCCTCAAACGTAAAGGTCCATAGTCTGTCCGATAAATGTAAAGTGCATTCTGCAGTGCAGATACATTCAGGCAGACAGGTTACAGGCCAGGAGGGTCCACCATGCATGATGGTGGCTCAGGATGCTGCTGTAGTCTTCGTGTAACCTAGAAATTATGAAAGGTAAGTGAGTGACAATAGATTAGAGAAAAGAGACTGCAAAATGACAACCATGTTTGCCCAGTGTTCACACTTAATTGTGGTATTTCCATGCAGCAGATATTCTCAGGTTCTGTAGACATTTGTACACAGTTGCCACAGGAACACCTGCTTTTATGCAGAATTTTTATTATTCATTGTAAACTATAATCGCTAATCACGTCGCATTGTTTCTTTGGTAACATATCTAAAGTTTATAAGCCGTTGTAACTGGTTAAAAAACAATTCTACTGCTAGAGAGGTGATGGGAGGCAACTGTGGCTTACTGAAAACTACAGTTGTTGAAAATTGCTGGCAGTAGCTAATTACAGGTCGTCACTGCAAATAAGAACATCAATGTTCATTCTTGGCTGCATCAATGTTCATTCTTGGCTGCTTACTTTCTTCTGGAGCCTTTTGTTCTGGGTCGGACCGCAGTCTGTTGTCCAGCGGCCATTACTTCCTGAAACTCCGCCGTTGCCATGGTCACATGATGCCGTCCTCACGTCTTCCGCAGGCAGGAAGAGGTGGGCGGTACCGTGGGCGGCGCGCAGTAGCTCATTAGCATTTAAAGGGAAAGGCACTGAAACAGGCCACCTGGAGCAGGGCTGTGAAACTGGTGTTTCAAGAACCCTGCTGTGCTCAATCCTTTAGCTTATTTCGACCAAAGCATGTTACTAACATTCCATTTAGACTTCAAGGAACCATGTTAAGAGGCAGAAATTAACATAATATGGGACCTTTAATAAAGCCACAACCTGCGGGTATTGGTTGATGTGACAGTGTGTGTGATTTGTGCTGGACTACTACTTTTTGGCATGTCACCACAAACCATAATGAGCTGAGAGGGTGGTATCAGTCTGACCATCTTAGAAGATTAAACAAAATGTCAAACTGTTCCTTTAAACTTATGATAGACTAATTCATAATAAATACTTCTGGCTTAACAAAAAACTATTTGAATAAATTTGTTGTGTATTGTTGCTAGGCATTAAAATTTGTCCAAGATGGATTCTTTGTGGAAAAACAGAATATTTCAAAATGCACCGGGTAGGTGTTACGGTAATTACAGCTGAGAAACTCTCCCTTTTTACAGCATTATTATACATCTGGGATATTTTGTACATCCCTTTGATATAGTGTGCTGACATGCATATTACTGTTGAAACTTGATCACGTCATCTTGATCTTCACCTTGGTAGATCATGAGAGATTTGAGGACACATTATCGCCAAAGATAGATGTCGCAGTCAAGGACAACATTATCTTGATTAATGGAGATTTTCCATACCTCTGAAGACAGACATCCCTAATCAGCTCACTTCACACATATGCTCTTTTTAAAAGCAGAACTTGTGATCCTAGACTTTTATAAAAAATAAAACGCTTTTGAGTAGCTGAAAACATGTCCTGTATATGAAAGAAACATCAGTGTGTACAATGATACAGATAAACTGTCACCCATGTTACATCTGTGCATCATTTGGTTTTGTTATTCAAATTTCATAGGGCTCATCCTTTAAGTTTGGATATATCCTTAATGAGACGAGACGCATCTCTTCAATTGTGTAGTCTGACAGTGGGTATGCATCGTGTAGTTCTTCTGGCACAACAATTTTCTACCTCCTTGCCTTGTGATGTTTAGAGATCATGAGCTCTATAGAGTTCAATATACCTTCCACTAAGCTTGTTCACAATGAAAAAATGGTAGCCCTTCCAGTGAACCATTGATTAAGATCATCCCACATTTATTGTTCAGTCCATTGAACGTCAGACTTCTGGTCAAGCACGCTTCGTCAATATTTAGAGACTTCTGTCTCGGAGCATTTTAGATTTCCTTGTTAAGAACACTAATGATGACAGTGGAGACCTAGTAAAGCTACATGCATGCAAATGATGTGCAATCTGTCACTGATGTCTCTCTAAAAGGGAAAGGAGCACATTTTTTAAAGACTTGATATTCCATTCAAGTCATGTGCTGGCCCTAGGCCTTTGGCCAGTTTCGTTGTTGTCCCTTTCCTTCCTGTGCTACTATTTTCAGGTTCTTCCTGTTGTTTTAGCCCTACCAACTTCATTGAGGGATTGCTGTCACCTGTTAAGAGCCTTAATAAACCAGGTGATTCCAAGATATCTCCCTCCTGCAAGGCTGGTGCCTGTTTGGGCACTCCCTTTTGGTATTGTTTGGGTTATGATCATGTTTAGTTAGTCTTTATTTTTTTTTTTTGTTGAGTTATCTTTAAAAACATTATTTGATATACTTAACCAGTTACTGAGAGTCCCTCACTTTGTTGTGCTCCTGACGGAGCAGGGCATAATGCTTGCTTTTAAACTGTTTTGCTTCAAATATGCATCTTCCATGGAGCATCCAGAGGACAAAACAGACAGATCAAGCATAGAGGGTGCTCCAAGAAATGGTGCTTTGGTTTAAGATCAGTCTTTTAAAAGCTTTTAAAAACTTATCCTGTGCTCCGATCTTAATCAAGATATGCAATGTCGTCCTCAGTATGAACACGACAGACTACAAGGTAAGTAATATCTTTCAAGTCTGGTAAGAGGTGCCAAGATGGCTCCTGACAGGGAACTTTTGACCCAATTAACAAAGGTCAAAATTTGAAAAGACACCAATTCTGAATTGCGCTTCATTCAACGGTTTTTTAAATTAAAAACTCACACGACATGATGAGGTCTATTTTAGTTTTTCAACCCACTTAAACTGGAAAGTACGCATTGCTTCATTCAATGTGAATAATGTGTAATACAATTTTTGTTTTTAATGAAGAATTTGAAGCAAAATGAAAGTTGTAAAGGTACAATTCCTTCAAAAAGAACATGAATGATATCTGGGGGAAACCCAGTACGGGAGGTGCTCTGGCAAAATACATCGCCTTTTCACACCATAATTGGGCAATGCATTTTCCTTGAGAATTTTCAAATGTCTTTGGTTCTCAAAGTAGAGAGTCCACTTCTGATTTTGTTAGTCTCGAAGTCATCTGATCTTTCTGCAGTGTAAAATGTACATATGACCCTGAAAAAATCCCAACAAACCCAGCAATGCTGTGTGCATCAAGATGTCAGCAATCACACAATAAACTAAAAATATCCCATCCTTTTCCAAAATAACAAGATCATTAATTGCAGGGTTTAACACTTTCTCATAGCCATAGCACTTCAAATAATTTCTTTGGATTAAAACAGCCAAATACATAGAGGACGAAGCAAAACTGGTTGTACATAAGTGAGTCAATTACCAACCACAAATTGTATGTTTCCTTTTGGTTGTCCTGATTGGATTACATATTTCAAACTCATCAATCTATAATATCAATTAAATGCTTTCCTGCGTAGATAAGTTGTTTTCTTTAAAGAAAGCACCATCAAAGAATTATTTGTATGTATGCACACACATTCTCTATTGGTGTTTCAATACAGTGTTCAAATTACAAGCCTGGGCCCGTATTCACAAAGACTTTTATCTTAACGTTAGGAGTACTCTTAAATCCGACTACAAGTTTTTATGTAAGAGTTGTTTCTTAAAGCGAAACTCTCGCCAAAAAGCAACTAAGGCTTTATTTGGGATTGAATATGAGTCAAACCTTCGTGTAAAAGCATAATTACGATGAAAGAGGCACTTTTAAGATTTACCGTAGTTTCGGTTTTGGGCATGTTAATTTTGAACGGGAGAGCTAGGGGCACGACAGGCTAGCATCAAAATCGCTATTTTTAGAACACTAAGGAGGCTCGACACAACATGAAACTTTGCTTGAAACTGAGGATTTATGTTTTAAAGAACAGCAACATTAAGATAGTTGGCACAATAGTTTTCTCAAACTGGTTACAGAGTAATTGGAAGTTGATGGTAAAGCAGGAAACAACCATTATATTACATTTACATTGAGCAAATGCTTTTGTCCAAAAATGTTTTATAATAAATACATTTGTCACAAGAAAGAAACCACAACATATGACTGTCAATAAATTATAAAAATTTAAAGGAAATGATTTAATAACAAACCTTATTGATTTAATAACAAACCTTATTGGAATAAACAGTTAAACTGTTCAAGTAGTAGAGGAAGATTTTCCCTATTCCAGAATCACATTCCAGTATTGTGTTTTGTGCTGCTCATCATATCAGCCAGATGGTACCATACCAAGAAGATAAATAAAGGGAGGTAACATGATTTCATTGAGAAGCATTTTGTATTTTACCTTAATTGTGCAGAGCTATATGCCAATGAAAGTTCTCAGTTATCCAGGTTATTCTAAATGGTAAACCGTAGGCAATTGGACTTGTTTCAGATTCTTGAAGACGTTCCACATCTCATCCAAGAGACTTCTTCAGTTCTAACTAACTGGTGTGTCCTTACAGAGTCGTAATGGCCATTTTTGTTGGCCACTTGAATTGTTGGCCCCAGGGGCACGTATAGGAGGGAAAGTTAGGACAATTCCAAAAGTAGGTTAAAAAAAAGTAATACATAATTTAGGGCTGCACGATTATGGCCAAAATGATAATCACGATTGTTTTTATCAATATTGAAATGACGATTATCACAATGTTACGACCCCCTAATGTAGCTCGTCCCCCAAAGGGCCCAACATAATTGAGTAGACAATACAGTCACGATAATCAATCCATTTATTGAGCACATACACTTTTAGTAACCCAAGAGGTTGGTGAGCCGGCCAAAAGAAAAAAAGCCAAAAGGAAGAGGAGCCACCCAGGCCAACCCACAAAGGGTCGTGGGACCTGGGCTCTCCCCTCTAACCTAGGGTCACCCAAACTACCACTAAAGAAACAAAGCCGTGAAAACAGGGCTGCCAGGCTCACCAAATCATCAGTAAGCTGAGGACACAAAACTGACACATTTTAGATCAGACAGCCAAAACTCAAGTTGCAGCTCAGGCTGGCAGCAGGAGAAGTGAGAGAGAGAGTCCACCGCCTTCCTCTCCTTCTTGAAAGGTCCTCCCCCTGAATCAAATTAGGGCCACCTGGGAGGAAGCACAAAACAAAGGGCATTAGACTCTGGTCATACATCTCACCTCCAGCAGGGGGGGAGCATGTAACAACGATTATTCATTATGTTAGGTAAAACATATATTTTTATTGCACTTTCTTTTTTAAACAAACCATATGTGAACAAGGCTTCAAATTGAAACTTAAAATAATAATAAAACATAAATAATAATAATAAAACATAAAATAAAATGTACCCAAGACCAAGGGCAAAAAAATAATATGCCATTGCAAAGTGCAAACACATGAAAAAAATGAAGCCTATGCAGAAAAGGCACATACTACAAGGAACAGGAACATACTATAGGCCTACAGATTTTTGGAGAGAAACACCAGCCTGTCAACATTTTCTGGCTTCAGAGACAACCGAAGGCAAGTTTTATTTTTTCGCCAATCTCTCACTCTGTTGGGGTCGACAGAGAAATCTCTAGCGGCTGCTTCTTCTGAGTTTTCCTCTGCATATTTTGCGACAGAAATTTTAAATTTCAAGTTGTACTTTCTATTTTTTTTCTGCACCGGAGCCATGGCGACCATCAATGTTACACTGACTGACAGAAAGCAAGCACAATACATATAAAAGGCGAAGAACAGAAACATGCAGTGTCAGTGAACATGTCTTCTTCCTTGATTGAAAAAAATAAATAAATTAGACTCTGCATTTATTTTACCAAAATATACTCCTGCACCCGGCGTTTAAAGGGGACCCTGCGGTTAATTGAAACCCGGCTATTATTTGGTAATTTACGGTACTCAAAGAAATGCGTTACACCCATCCTGCAACATCTTCACTGGCTCCCAATAAAGCAGCATATCCACTTCAAGATCCTCCTCATCAATTACAAAGCTCTCAATAATCTTGTAAAGTGTCTTTGAGTTTTATCGAAAGTGCTGATAAATAAAATGCAATATAATAATAATAATAATAATAATAATATTATTATATTATTATTATTATTATTATTATTAGTATTATTATTAACTGTAGAGCCAAAAATTCCAAAAATAAGTGTAAAATTGGTGGTACTGAGTTGGAGTGAAGTTGACTAACAAGGTGAAACACAGAATTGGGTGATAATGTTTTGCTACATGCTTCACAACCATTCAAACCAAAAAAGGGAAGCGTAAACTTAAAAGTAGCAATAGAAAACTAGAAGAACTACTAAAAAACACAATGAACTGAAAGAGTTGGAGTTTTATTGAAAATACTTGTGTCCCCCCACCTCTGAAATCAAAATTTCGTCCTTGTCTGCAGTCCCACCATCACTTGGGCCCTGCTCCTTGAAAAGTGCATGGTAAATAAAATATGAATAACAAATTCAGTCTAATGAAATATATTTGACATCCACATTCAGAATGTAGATTACAGCACATTTATTACTTTTTAGCACATTTCAATCCACTTCGTTTCTTGAATTTATAATAAATGGTGTATCTATGTATCAACAATTATTACTTACCATGCTCACAGACGCTGCCATCTCAGACACAAGACTGGTGCAACCCTGTCCTCACTTGTGTATTGCAGCTTGAAACAGGGATCCAAAACAGAAGCCATGTCGAGCAGCTCTTGTGTCTCGGGATCCTTGTATTTTCCCTCCAGGTAAGTTAGGATTTTTGCCTTGATGGTGTTTGTGAGCTCTGGATCATCATTGTTCACTTTGAGGATGGAGGAAATGAAGAGGTGGAGGACTGGCTTCACAAAGGAAACACTGACATACTTCTCACCGGACAGTGCATCAGTAAACTCAGTCAGCGGGTGGAGGGATTTGTGGATGGCTCGAGGATCTCAGTGTCCTGCCATGATGGGATGAGACGTCTGGACTTTCTGTCAGAAGACAAGACTTGAGAGATGGCCCTCTGCTGCTCCAGGACTCGTTCAATCATTGCCTGCCTTGACCCCCACCTTGTGGGGCATTCTGTCTTCAGCCCATGTTCTGGAAGCTTCAGCTCCTTTCGAGCCGTGCTAGTTCCTTTTTACGCCTCCAGCTGTAGAAGAAACTGCTAACAAGTTTTTTGCAGATCCCTACTGCACTGTCAATCCGAGGATCTTTCATTGCATTCTCTGTAAAAGAACATGAGATTCATATGTAAAATTAAAACAGAACAAAACCTTGCATACACTTCCTTTTAAATCTCCTATTTTCATGTGTTGTTTTAAGATTGAATTGAATTGAATTTAACTTTATTGATCCCCGACGAGGGAAATTAGTTTGGGTCAGCATCACATGAAATAAAAGGCTATAACAGTACATAAATAGATAAATCTCCTTGTCACACACACACACCACTCAGTAAAATTTTGGTCAGTTAAGATGCACAGATGTTTTATTTCAATCACTTGTTTATTTAATTTTTTCACTTATTTGTCTGTTATTTTATCTGATCATTTGTAAAGCATTTTAAATATAAATAAAATTGCCTGCACATTTGATAATCAATCTCCATCACATTAGCACAGAATACATACAATTCAGTTATGTGTACTTTTTTAAATTGTCGTTTTCATTCATCCTACTCACCAATTACTAGATGGAGCCTATGGCCAAAGCACTGGAGCCTCATCCATTTATTTAGAGAAGCTGCCTTGACGACGTTAGATCCATTGTCTGTGGTGATGCAGACTTGTCTCTCCTCTTGCAGGCTCCAAGAGGCCAGTGCTTCCCGCAGTCCCTGGGCTATAGCTTCTCCTGTGTGATCTTGTGGGAAAAATGACGTCTGCAAGCACCGACTCTTCATTGTAAAATCATCGTCAATATAGTAAATTGTCAGGCACAGGTACGGCTCCATTGTTCTGCTGGACCATAGGTCGGTTGTAATTGCGAAATACTTGACTGCTGTGATTTCCCTCTCTATTTCCCCCGACATTTTTCATATTGTGCAGGTAATGCCACTGTGGAAAAATAATTGCGTGAAGGGATCACATATTTCATGTCAAGTATTTTGACCATGCTTTTGAAACCTTCATTGCTCACAGTATTTATTGGACACATGTCTTTGGCCAAATAAAACGTTATTGCATCCGCTATTTCAGGATGTCTTTGAGAGGTGGATGGATACAGTGTCGCCCGGTGCAGGGTTGCTGTAATGGTTGTCAGGGTTGGCGCTGGACACGGATGGGGATTTAGTGGACCAGCGTTAGCTTTGGCCTTTATGCATTCATCATATTTGGCTTTGTGGGGTTTTTTCAGGTGGTTGAATAAGTTAGTTGTGTTGCCCTGTGGCGCAGACACAACTCTGTGGCACTCTTTGCATACAACTTCCTTTTGGTCAACATCACTTGCCCTGAATCCAAAAAACCTCTACACAATAGATGTCGATCCCTTTCGAGGCACTAGCTCCTCACTTCCAGATGCTGCCGTACTGTCACTGTCTGCTTCCGACATTGCGTCTCACTCTCACTCTTACACTGTTGAATATAATTTGAGGCTGCCGCTGCTGCAGGATGCGCTCACTTGCTATTTAGGCAGCTTAATGAAGCTCTAACCTTTCGTTCGCCCCCTGGTGGTTGGCTGACTATTGGGTTGAGAAAGCGCTTGATTTGACATGCAACAGGGCCCGCTTTTTAAATGTTAATATCGCGACGATCATTTTAATTTAATCCTGGCAGCCAAAATCGTGATCGTGATTAAAATTCGATTAATTGTGCAGACTGAATATAATTGTTAAACCATCATGACTGAGTATATATTTCAATATACTATATATATATATATATATACTATATATATATATATATATATATATATATATATATATATATACTATACTTATATATCTAATCCCAAATTTTTCCCTGCAAAATAAGTGCATGCATTTCACTCCTCTGACCTCCCTAACATATATGTATGATTTCTTTAATTTCATGTTGGTTATGGAAAACACATAGTCTAAATTTACACAAATTCTTCAATTTGACCTATTTACACATGTAAATAACATGAACATGAGTAACATATTATAACTACCCATGGTTACAAATGTGTTTAGAACTTTATTAGATACATTTAGATATAATTTCAATGCATACTGAAGGGAACTAACAAGGACAACAACACAATAACTGTATTTCATAGTATTCCAGTCGTCTGGGTCTTCCTCTGGGTCTCCTCCCGGCGGGACATGCCAGGAACACCTCTCGAGGGAGGCGTCCCGGGGGCATCCGAAACAGATGCCCGAGCCACCTCAGCTGGCTCCTCTCGATGTGGAGGAGCAGCGGCTCTACTCCGAGCTCCTCCCAGGTGACAGAGCTCCTCACCCTATCTCTAAGGGAGCGCCCTGCTACCCTGCGGAGGTAACTCATTTCAGCCGCTTGTATCCGGGATCTTATTCTTTCGGTCATGACCCAAAGTTCATGACCATAGGTGAGGGTAGGAATGTAGATTGACCGGTAAATCGAGAGCTTTGCCTTTCGACTCAGCTCTTTCTTCACCACGACAGACCGATACAACAACCGCATTACTGTGGCTGCTGCACCGAGCCGCCTGTCAATCTCACGCTCCATCCTTCCCTCACTCGTGAACAAGACCCCAAGATACTTAAACTCCTCCACTTGAGGCAGTAACTCTCCCCCAGCCCGGAGGGAGCAAGCCACCTTTTTCCGGTTGAGAACCATGGCCTCGGACTTGGAGGTGCTGATTCTCATCCCAGCTGCTTCACACTTGGCTGCAAACCGCCCCAGGACATGCTGGAGGTTCTGGCTCGAATGAGCCAACAAGACCACATCATCCCCAAAAAGCAGAGATGAAATCCAGTGGCTCCCGAACCAGACCCCCTCCGGCCCGTGGCTGCGCCTAGAAATTCTGTCCATAAAAATAATGAACAGAACTGGTGACAAAGGGCAGCCCTGCTGGAGTCCAGCATGCACTGGGAACAGGTCAGACTTACTGCCGGCAATGCAAACCAAGCTCCTGCTCCGGTCGTACAGGGACCGTACAGCCCTTAGCAGAGGGCCTCCGACCCCATTGTAGGAACACATGCCCTTTTGTCTTCATCACGAGGGTCTGCTTCCTTTCCCCGTCCTCTGACCTCTCAACCACTTGACAAGATTAACTTAACAAACAAAGCCTATTTGTTTGACTGAATATTTGCTTCTCCCCCCCCCAAAGCAGATGAACTCCTTTTTCCTCAGGTCAAACAGGTCAAGCACAAGTCTTCTTCTCTCCACAGAGTGGGATGATGTTGCCTTCTTGTTATAAACAGATCACCAGAGACCTTCTGTTATTAATTTTAACGACTAAGCACAATAGAGTCCTCTCTCTCCACATCAGATGACAGAAGGTGGGGGAAGAAATTGGTTGGGTCAAAGACGACCCAGTCCCCCCCTCACGGGTCAAACCGTTTTATGTCTATGTCTGTGACATTCCAATCTTGCTGCAGTCTCTATCCTCATCAAAATTCCAAAACGTTATGAATAAAACTACAATTTAATCTTCTTAATTTTAGCAGATTCCCAAATAGCCTAAGAATGTCATACAATAGATCTTTCCCATGTTATTGTCAAGCCCAAATGAAGTTTATTACTTAATGAGTTTGAGGTCTGGGAGAAACCAGCCCCTCCCCTTGGTGATGGGGACAGATCCTTATTCTTCTTTGGTAAATAACACAAGTATTACACAGTTAACCCTTTAGGCGCCAGAGTCGCAAATTTGCGACACACCGCGATACTGAACAAAACAGCTGTTTTCTCCCAATAGAGTGTTACATGTCGTTCATACTCCCCACCACTAGTTGGCAGACATCCTATACTTAGACCTTAGCTCATAAAAACGTCTTGCTTCAATGCAAAATGTTCGAGGAAGTCCCATGCAAACTGTGGGGTGAGAGAGCGGAGACAGTGCGCCAGGAAGCCATTTTGCTGAATTCAGACGTTATTGAGACGAAATAAACAACAATGGCATGCAAAAAGTTGACACTTAGGGAAGTGATTGAGCTCCTATTCGGTGATTCTGATTCTGAAGAGGAAAATCTAGCTTTGGGAGATGACGGTCGGTTGATTAGTGAGCTTGCTAGTCGCGGTGCGTCCTTGCATAGCAATGGCGGTGCCGCGCAGAGCGAGGAAAACACACAAGCACTAACACACGATCCTTTGCCCAATAAGTGGGAATGGAAATGATACACGAACTCGTAGTATCAGTAGGGAAGCGAATGGAGGTGGTAGAAGTAGCGGTGGTGGTGAGAATACCGCTGGGTGTCAGCGTTAGTGTTCACTCTTTCCACCGCGACGGTCACGTAGCCTCCATCCGCGGCAGCGGTGCAGCTATGCGCCGCAGCAGTGTTCACGAAGCACAAAGCACACACGAGTCCAACTCTTCTCACAACACTAGAGGAGATAGCAGGGGGAGACGTGGGCAAAGTGTTCGTAGAAAGGCTGATGGGTGTCGTAGGGGCAACAAGGGAAGGCAGAACAGGGCTGGAAATGATGATGATGATAATGGTAATGGTGGCTGGGCTTACTTGAGAGATGAAGTATATGGATAAAGCCCTTTGATGAGCAAATTGGATATCGTGGTGACAGAAAGCTAAGCAATGATTCAGGGTCTATAGTTTTTTGTCCCTCTTTCTGACTGATGATTTCTGGTATCTTATAACAATGGAGACAATGCTCATCAGTATTTAGGCTGACATGAACTAATTCCAAGTTCACAGTTTCATGAATGGTATGATGTAAATGTACATATATATATATATATATATATATATATATATATATATATATATATATACAGATATATATATATATATATATATATATATATACAGATATATATATATATATATATATATATATACAGATATATATATATAGTTCTTATTGTCTCTATACCTTGCAATGAGAGGCTCCACACTCTACAAATATTACAAACTTTTATCTGGATAGATGGGCACAGATAAGGCCTCTGCAGCTAAAAGGCGCCTACTGTTATTATTATTATTATTATCAAATAATAATAATAATAATAATAATAATAATAATAATAATAAAGAAGAAGAGAAGAGAAAACAAGAAAAAGGGAAGAAAAAAAAGTGTCCTCCAATGGGGGGGATGGTGGGTAAAAAAACTGCATACTGTTTACATGAGTTTTGTGGTGTACTAATAGTTCTAATTTACGACTGTTGGCTTACAATTTACTTTTTCCCTGTTCATTTGATGTGTGGACAACATAACAAATGGATGAAGGGGATGAATCTGATGAAATAAGTTCAACTCTCTTTCAAAATACCAGGTATTTCATGGAAATTACATAATCCAATATGGCCGCCACCACATGACGTCATAATATGCAAATTAGATGGGAAAAATTACTCCCTTCATAAACTTTAGGTCATTCTCAATATTTGTCTCGTTTACACTTTGTCTCTATCTCAAACTACATTCAAGCCAGAGCCTTCTGAAATTTAGATGTCAAAATCTAGTATTTTTTAAGATAAAACCTGGCGCCTAAAGGGTTAAATGTCTGATATGTTTTGTTAAGATAGAACTACAAGGAATATGTATAAGTCCTTGGTCCTACTGTGTATTGTATACTTTATTGTTTACTTTATTGTTTTATGCTTTAAAGCTAGGGTCTGTAATGTTGTTCAGAAACACATTTTGTTATACTGGGTTAAATGATCCTGCTATCCTGAGAGATCCGTGCCGTCCGGCCTGAACAGCACGGATTGGTCAGATGCCTTTATGTCCCGCCCTCCTCTGCGCGTGCACACGTTACGTTTCACTGATGCTGGAAATATTCAGCACACTCCTCTGCAGAAATACGAGTTGCAGGAGAAGACTATCATTTGGTAACAATGGCAGAGAAAATGCAGCCAGCGTTACTTGTAACAGCTCACCCCGCTAAAAAGGCAAGGAAAAGAAAGCCTGAGGCAGGAAAGGCTGCGACGAAAAAGGCTCTAGATAAAGAAAGAAGTCAGACCAAGTCAACATCAGTGTGGCGTTTGAGTGGTGGAGACAAGTGGGGCATGTGAAGGGCTTGAAAAGTGATGCAGAGGTTGCTCTCTTTCTGTTGGACAGGTAATTGTTTGTTTGTAAGGTTTGCCAACTTGGCTATGTTTGTAGCAAGTATTAGCCCAACGCTAACGTTTGTGTGTCTGGATAGAGGTCCGCTGCGTTGCGGCTCCAATCCGGTTTTGCTCCGCCTTCCGGCAGTCCCCACCGGTTGCGGTTTGAGTCTGCCATGGCGCAGTACGTTAGACAGCTGGCCTCACGATGTGTGCTAGTGTCAACATGGAGTGTTTTATTTTGAAAAGTAACCGGATGTAGTGTGTTATTTTAGCGCTTGACTTCCTGTCTGCTCCGTGCTAAATACAGCTGAATTGCTGCGTCTTGCTCCGGCATCTCCTTCTCCCTGCTGAGTCCCACTAACAGACGCGTGTTCAAGTTTGTGGGGGAGTGACTTTGGACGGAGCACTGACAGGATGGGGAGGGGGGAATGGAACTTAGAGGAGGTGCCACTTTCAAATCTTGCTAGCTCTCTTGCTAGCTCTCCAGGATTGTAGACCCTAGCTTTAATCATGTTTTAATTCTTTTTGAATGATAAGTAATCATAATCATGTTGCATCTTTTCACAAAGACAAAAATTCGACTTTTAAGATGGTGAAGTTTTTGGGAAAGTTAAACATGATTTGGAACATTAAAACAATAGTTTAGTTAGATTAAACTTTTGTGAGTCTAAACTCAGATCACAGGAGGTGTGACACTGTCAGCCGGCCCCCCCCTTTTCAGTCTGCCTGCTGCAGCTCATAAAAACAGAGAAGTCATGCTTTGCTCCTCACTTCGGTCACTTCACGTCACTCTTCACTCTCTCTTCTGTTCTCTCTCTTCTTTGACTCTTCTTCTCTTCCGTCTTCTCTTCTTTTCTTTTTCTTTTTCTTTTTAAAGTAATCTTTACTTTTATTTTTGCAACAAGCTCTAAGAAAAGCGAATTGAACCACTACTTTAAGTGCTTTTCTTTTATCCAAGTTTTTAATAGAACAAATTCTTTTCTTTTTTATTTTTGATTTTAATGTACCGTTTAAGTATCACCGCCTGATCCTGAAGAAGTTAAATTAGTTAAGGATCAGAACTTAGGAACCACCATTTGAAACAACAAAGAAAAAGTCTTTTTCAAGACTATGATCACCTGATGAAGAACGTCGCAGTCATTGTCTGCTTCAGACGCCTTGCAAGGAGTCTCCAACAAAAGAGACTTTGTGTGCTCCCAGCCGAGATCGACTCTGCCCCCAGCGCTCCTAAGGCGGGAAAACCCTCAACAGAGTAACAGCCTTCCCTCTGGCTATTGGACCGACGCGCCTTGCTGTAGTCCAACCCAGAACTCTCAAAGAGACCAAGCTTCAGGACCTCCTGACTCCCAGAAAAAACAGGCTGAACGTCTTCATACAGCTGGATACTTGAGAATGAGTGGGGGTCTAAAGTTCTGACTTCTGTCTAAAGTTCTGACTTCTGTCTAAGTTCTGACTTCTATCTTATGAACTTAGAAGAATTGAGATTAGGGTCTCGTTAGTATTAAAAATTACTCCCGTAATATGTAATATATAAAAACCCAACCCTTTAACTTCACCATCTGCCGACTGTCACATAATTTTATTACTTTCTAATTACAGTTTTTGCCTTTTCTGTTGTATGTTGTTGTTCATCTAAAATTGTCATTTCTTTTTTTTTATTTTATTTTTATTTTGTCTTCATGCAGCTGGATCCACACACATGAGAATGAGTGGTGTCTAAAGTTCTGACTTCTGTCAAAGTTCTGACTTCTGTCTAAGTTCTAACTTCTATCTTATGAACTTAAGAGAATTAAAATTAGGGTCTCATAGTATTAAGAATTACTCCCGTAATATTTAATATATATATAACCCGACCCTTTAACTTTACCATCACACAATTTTTTTACTTTCCTAATTGCAGTCTTTACATTTTCTGTTATCTGTTGTTCGTCTAAAATTGTCATGTCTTTTATTTTACCCAAATTATTTAGTCAGTAAACATATATAATCGTTTGTCTTCGTCTGGAACTTAATTTTAATGTGGAGAACCGATGGATACGTGCAAAGAAGTCACTGCTTCAGAATATGAGATTGAAAATTGATCTGAAATTGATACTCTAGCTGTCCAAGTCAAACTTGTACAGTTAGATGTTTGGAATAGTTCCCTCCGGCCTATTCCAGTAAATCAAACAACGGAGGTGGTGTCCCATCTACGAGTGTATTATTAATCGCCAGTGATTAATTACCCTTATAATCAAATAGCAGTGCATCTCCTATACATTACACCCTACATATTTTATGGTGCCATCCGTGTGAGTCCCATATACTTCCCTACACTGTACTCCCGGAGCACCTCCCAGAGGAAACGAAAATTGGAAAAGAGATCTCAGTAGTGTCTCATTCATTTCTCCTAGACAACTATGAGATCTATGTTAGACCAAAGTGAGGCTGTGGCTGATTTCTCCTGTTTCTCAATTGTTTCTCCTGAGAAACAGGTGCAGAAAATCTCAGCTTGGGCTCCCTGTAAGTTTCAAAGGAGATCTCATCAAGCTCTCAATGAAGTTTCAGAATGTCTCCCCAGTGCTGGAAAGGAGCAAGGTTTAAGCGGTAATATACTGCCCTCGCAGTGCGTGTGCTGATGCAAAGCTAGACAGTCAGTCAACGGATAGAAGTTCCCCAAAAAACCACAAGGCTTGATCTTTCTTGTCCTTTAATGGAGCCTTCTATTTCTCCTCCGTAAAACTGAAATTATACGGATAGAAACACAATTTACTTACAGTACTTATAGTAGCATAGTATGAACACATTTCAGTTAGCATCCGTAGATTAACAAAATGAAAAGAGTTAGCATAGACTGAAAGCTAGCAAGGTATATTTACCGAAAACATAACTAATCATGTTAGTCATCAAGACTTCTCCTTGTGCCTGCTGTTTGTTGCACGGATTGTTTCACCGCTGCAGGTGTATGATCGCCTGACACTTCTTAATATACGTGACTCTTTCGAAAAGTTACCAATTTGTGGCTCTGATGGACAATCAAAGACGCCGCCGCCTCTCCTGGCGTCCATACCGCCACATCTACGGCATCTCTCATGTTGGTTACCTCGCAACAGTCGCCACAGAAGACGCAGAAAGCGAGGAGGGATCCTTATTAAAGTGAAAACTTATCTGGCTTCTTCTTTCCACGATCCCCGTCGTTTGCCAGCCGGATCCCTCACAGACTACAGCGGTTTCGATCTGCGGAGTTCCACGGAGTACAGATATCGATGGCTCCAGCCAGTCCTCCGGGACACCGGGGTGCCGCTCCCGTGTTGTCGGCCAGTGCGGATCTCCCAGCGGGGCTGTGTGCCGGGGAATCTCCGCCCGCTCAGCCGCTCCTCTCACCTGCCTGGTCGATGCTCAGACATCTGTGAAGGAGGCAAAGTCAGAATACTTGTCCTCTGTTATAGCCAACAGCTATAATCATCCGAGAGTGCTATTTAAAACCATTGACTCTGTTATAAACCCATGCTCTACTGTCCTGTCCGATGCCTCCACCACAACCTGTGAAGAGTTTGTCTCTTTTTTTATAGACAAAGTGGCATCAGTCAGGCAGAATATCAGTAATGTGCTTATGTCCCCTGATGATGATGATGTGTGTGTTCCTCCTGCACAATCTGCTGTTTTCGAGCAGTTTGAGACTATTTCTCTTTCATCTCTCACTAAGGTGGTTAGTGGCCTAAAACCCACTAACTGTCCCTTAGACATTATTCCAGCCAAGTTTCTGAAGGAGGTTTTTAGTTCTGTTGGATCAAGTTTGCTGGTTTTTATAAACACCTGTCTTAGCTCAGGGTCTGTCCCAGCTGCCTTCAAACACGCTGTGGTTAGGCCCCTCCTCAAAAAACCACATCTTGACCCCTCTGTGCTGTCCAATTTTAGGCCTGTCTCTCACTTGCCTTTTCTTTCTAAGGTATTGGAAAAAGTTGTTTTTATTCAATTACAAACTTTTTTAGAGATTAATTCTGCCCTGGATAAATTTCAGTCTGGCTTCAGATCCCGGCATAGCACCGAGTCAGCACTGTTAAAGGTGCATAATGATATTGCCTTGTCCGTGGATGCTGGGAACCCCGCTGTGCTGGTACTGCTGGACCTCACAGCGGCTTTCAATACAGTCGACCTTGCTTATCCTTGTATCTCGCCTAGAGCAGTATGCAGGCATCCGTGGCACCGCCCTCCAATGGTTTAGGTCATACCTGGCAAATAGGAGTTTCTCTGTAACGATTGGTGACCTCTGCTCCTCACAGGCATCCCTCTCTTGTGGGGTGCCTCAAGGCTCTATTCTTGGCCCTATTCTGTTTTCATTGTATATGCTACCTCTGGGATCAATTATAAAAAAACACAATCTGTCTTTTCATTTTTATGCTGATGATTTACAGTTATATTTGCCCATGAGACCCAATGAAAACACTGTACCTACTCAGTTACTGGACTGTATCACTGATATAAAACAGTGGCTGGCTCTGAACTTTTTGCACTTGAATGACAGCAAAACCGAATGCATTTTGTTTGGCACGCCATCTATGTCAAATGTTTTAATTACAAGCTCTGGGACTCTGGCGCCCTTTTTTAAACCACATGTAAAGAATCTTGGGATAACATTTGACAGCGGGCTCAGATTCGATAAACAGATTAGGTCTGTTGTCAGCACAAGTTTTTTTCAGCTGCGTCTCCTGGCCAAAGTGAAGCCTTTTTTAAGTCGGCAGGACCTCGAGAAGGCGATCCACGCTTTCATCAGTTCAAGACTGGACTATTGCAATGCACTTTATGTCGGCCTCAGCCAGTCTTTAATTTCGCGTCTCCAACTTGTCCAGAACGCTGCTGCACGATTTTTAACAGGCACGTTCAGGCGTGAACTCATTACCCCTGTGCTGTCGTCACTCCACTGGCTTCCAGTTTGTTTTAGAATTGATTTTAAACTTTTATTGTTTGCTTTTTATGCCATTAATGGCCTGGCTCCCTCCTACCTGTCAGAGATTTTAACTGTCCGTGATCATGGCAGGGCCCTCCGTTCTTCCGGCCAGCTCCTGTTAGAGGTCCCAAGGTCAAGACTTAAACAGTGGGGCGATCGTTCTTTTGCTGTCACAGCTCCCAGGCTGTGGAACAGACTGCCCCCTGACATTCGCACCACTACTGACCTCAGCCTTTTTAAATCAAAGCTGAAGACACACTTTTTTAAATTGGCATTTAACTCTGACTAGGGTAGTCCTGCTTTTAGGTGTACTTATTTTGCCTGTTTTTATTTTATGCACTTTTAGAGGGCCTTTAACACCCTGCAGCACTAGTAGCACTTTCTTGTGTTTTCTTGCAGCACTGTAGCACTTTCTTGTGTTTTTATGTACTATTTTATTGCTTTGATGTAAAGCACTTTGGGTACCGTCCGGATATTGTAAAGGGCTATACAAATAAAATTTGATTGATTGATTGATTAATCATGTCTTCATTACAAAAATACACAATCATGTAACACTATTCACGTATTATACTCACAGATAAATATTCTCCAAGGCAAAAAGCGTCCAACAATATTATTTAGCAGTCTGTTTAGCCGTCTGTGCTCACTTTTACACCCAAGCATGAGAACTGAGCATGCAACAGAAAAAACACAGCATAGCTGGACTTGATGAGCCAAGCGCTCACTCCGACGCGGGTTCTCTGAACCAAAGAGAAGACCACTCACTCTGACGCGGTTTCTTTGAACCAAACACATATACTTTTTAGACCTGCTTACTTATTAACTTATGAACTTTAACTTAAAGGTCCCATATTATGAAAAACTGACTTTTTCTGGGATTTGGGGTGTTATTGTGGGTCTATGGTGCTGCCACACACCTAGAAACTTTGAAAAAAGACTATCCATGCTTTTTTGAGTGAGATACAGATTTCTAAAGGGGTCCTGCCTGCAGTTTCCAGATACACCAGTCAAATTTGCTGCGGCTGTCGACGTCGACGGCCGCTCATTTGCATATGGCTACCCCACTGCCCCTCCCTTCACCGCACGGTGTCTCCACCCACCAGGTACAGCTACCGTCTGGGAGATCCGCCATTACGCTATTGAAATCACCATGTCCAAGCTCAAGGAGAAGTGCGCTGTTGTTGGTTTCAAGGACCAGCACAAAACACTTCATCGTCTCCCAGCTGCAGAGGACAAAAGAGCTGCATGGACTGAATTTATTTTTGAGAGCAATGTCCCAGCTGAAGTTGGCAAAAAACTGTTGGTGTGTGTGAACCACTTTGACGCTGACTGTTTCACCAACTTGGGCCAGTACAAGGCAGGAGTAGTCGGCAGACTTGTACTCAAAGGAATACTTGCAGACCAAGGACATGTAAGTATACAAATAATGTGCTGTGTGTTCTTGTAGATAAGGCTGAACTCGTGCCTGATGTACTGTGTGTTTTACCATTGAGAACAAGGTATGGTTAGCGGCTAACCGCTAACGTTAGCTTCTCTGACCACACAAGTTAGTGCTACAGCAGAATCATTCTGTGTATTACATTTCTGATCTTGCACATTATGTAATGCGTGTCCTAGGGAAATGTCTGCATGTGCAAGTATTTAGCTGTTTTTATTTAGCAATTTTACACGAACTAACCAAGCAGTGTCATATAGTACCAGCTAATGCTAACCGCGAGCTAGTTCGCGATCAACACGGTCTCCACATGCAAACCCAGAGACCTGGTCGGTCAAGCGGTACATACACACACCCTCCGCCGGGTCTAAGTTTTCAGGATTTTGTGAAATAATGCATTTGAAAACGTTTTCTAAGCTGGAATATGTTGGCCTAGGCCAGGGCAAAACCAGTGTACTGCTGAATGCTACACAGAGTTTAGATTCTCTGCCCGAGCCCGAGCCCGCCGCTATCCTCGAACGGGCCGGGCCGGACCGGGCCTTGACCAAGTATTTGTGCTTTTTTGTTTTTAATAACAGCTAGAAAAACGCGCATCTCTCTCCTCCCTCCATTTTTGTGTTGCTGCGTGGTGTTACACGTGAGTTATCCTCATGGTAAAAACGTGACTTGAGACGTACGTGACATCACTCCCCGAGACGCAAGAAGAAAGCAAGAATATATATTTTTCTAAGGAAAATGACCAAAATAATTCTAATGCACAGTGACTTGAATAAATAACTTTAATCTGATCACTTGTTTGGAAATGTTAACGCATTAGATGCAGCCTTTAGTGCTTGAATTATACTGTAACAGTGCTGTCATGTGTTACTCCTATCCATATCTGGGAATTCTGTGCAGGATAATTAAACTGTTATTACTTGTTGAGAACATTTTAAATTGTTTGCCCATTTCTTGCAATTGTTTTCATGTTTTATTGTCTTTTTACTGTTTAAGACTCTACCTGGCTGCACTGCATTACAGTGAGAAGGCTGATGGAGGACAAGCTACCACATCATCAGGAGATCCTCTTTTCAAACTGAGCTTTCCAAAGTCCAGGAAGAAAGGGAGAGTGCAGAGCCAAACCCGTGTAGACAGAGGCGACATTCCGTAAGTTTTACAATCTTTTATTTGAACCTCTCAAATTAAAATAAACATGGACACACAGGCATCACACAAAAGGTTGAACACAAACACTTAAAACCTGAATTATTTTAAGATGGTTTTCAAAATAAATAATGAGAATGTATAAATAAGCAGTAATTAGGAGAAATAAGAGAAACTTTACAACACTGCAGCACAAGGCTTTTTGGTTCTACTGCAATTTTCCTGTAAACATACATTTTTGTTTATTGCACTGCAGACTGAGGTGATGCACTGTTGGACCTGCTCTCGAGAAGGTTTTCCAGGACCCTGCCCCATATGTGAAAGAGGTGCTGAAACTAATAATCCCTGAAGACCTCTCGGACAACGCAGACAGGCAGCACAACTCTCCGCCCCTGAGAGCCCCAGCACCAGCTTACAAAGCTTCTGTAGGCTATATTGTCTGAACACAATTCAATATAAAGTCAGCACTGAATGTGTACACCCATGGCAACTAGATACTTTTTTTTTATTATTATTTTCATATTGATATTGAAGTTAACATATAAAGTCAAACTGTTTCACTTCAGATATTTATTTTCTTATTATTATTTCATTCATGTCAACACATGTTTACAAATGTTTCTTACAATAAAACATCTTTCCTGACTGTTCTGTGTTTTCATTGTTTGATATGTAATTTTCATGGTAATAAGTAAAAGATGAACCACAAGCAATGTAAGATATGTACTTTTCATCATAACACTTTTGCGATAAATTAATAGTATTTATGTGACTAAAAGCTTACTGCACTATTCCCCTCAGACGCAAAGGTCCATAGTCTGTCCGATAAATGTTCAGTGCATTCTGCAGTGCAGATACATTCAGGCAGACACGTTACAGGCCAGGAGGGTCCACCATGCACGATGGTGGCTCAGGAAGCTGCTGTAGTCTTCGTGTAACCTAGAAATTATGAAAGGTAAGTGAGTGACGATAGATTAGAGAAAAGAGAGACAGAAAAATGACAACCATGTTTGCCCAGTGTTCACACTTAATTGTGGTATTTCCATACAGCAGATATTCTCAGGTTATGTAGGCATTTGTACACAATTGCCACAGGAACACCTGCTTTTATGCAGAATTTTTATTATTCACTGGAAACTATAATCGCTAATCACGTCGCATTTTTTCTTTGATAATATATCTAAAGTTTATAAACCGTTGTAACTGGTAAAAAAAACAATTCTGCTGGTAGAGAGGTGATGGGGGGTAAATAATAATATACGGTCACGCTTTTCTCTTGTAACTGCTGTTGCTAAATTGCATCCGCGTTACTTTAACTGGACAGCAGTAAACACCAGCCGATGTTTGGCTAAGCTTTATGATGTAAACACTTGAGGCAGGAGAAGGGGGCTGTTATTTGAAACAACGCGGGGCAGACGGCCAGTAAGCTCGTAAAACTTTCGTTAGTCTGCAGTAACATAAAAGTAATGTCGAGGTAACAAACTTAACTACTAACCAATGAGAAGAATCAATGTTCGTTCTTACTTTCTTCTGGAGCCTCTTGTTGTCCGGCTGCCATTACTTCCAGAAACTCCGCCGTTGCCATGGTCACATGATGCCGTCCTCACGTCCTCCGTAGGCAGGAAGAAGTGGGCGGCACCGTAGGCGGCGCGCAGTAGCTCATTAGCATTTAAAGGGAAAGGCACTGAAACAGGCCACCTGGAGCAGGGCTGTGAAACTGGTGTTTCAAGAACCCTGCTGTGCTCAATCCTTCAGCTTATTTCGACCAAAGCATGTTACTAACATTCCATTTAGACTTCAAGGAACCATGTTAAGAAGCAGAAATTAGCATAATATGGGACCTTTAACATTTTAACTCTTTAACCCTCAAAGACAGTACACTCCCCGCTTGATATGATTACATTATATCACTCCAGATGCAAACAAAATTAAAGGGGAATGCCTTCTGGAAACAATACACATTAAGTCTCTGAAAGAAGGACTACGATCTCTGAGACCGTCCTTAAGAACACCTTAGCTGTCACATCCTTTACAATCCGCACCTCTACTTTGCGGACTCTGTTGTCACTGCTTAGGAAAGTCTTGACAACCAGCCCCATCGGCCACTCATTCCTGTGGGCTTGGCTGTCCTTCATCAAGACGACATCTCCTTCTTTGACATTTGGTTTGTCTTTCGTCCACTTCCTGCGGCTCTGTAGCATAGACAGATACTCTCCCTTCCATCTCTTCCAAAACGTGTCAGCAAGACACTGGACTTGCTTCCACTGCTTGCCATACAACTGAGCCGTGTCAAAGTTTCCACAAGGGGCTGAAACTGCGCTCATCTTTTGAGTAAGGAGCATCGCTGGGGTGAGCACCATAGGCATATCTGGGTCGGTGGATATGGTCACAAGAGGTCTCGCGTTCATGATTGCCATGACTTCCGCCATGAAAGTGCTGAGGACTTTGTGTGTGAGACGTGCCGATCCCGTCTGAAGCAACATTGCATCCAGGATGCGCCTGGCAACTCCGATGAGCCTTTCCCAGGAGCCACCCACACTGCATGAAAAGTGGGATTTTCGTCAGTATGCGGCACTGTAGATTGACGTGGAATTTCAGGTTTGCTGCTGCACGCGGCAATTTGCAGGCAACACTGAAAACTGACGTAAATTGTCGGAAATTGACGTGGGCCTTGCTTGGCAGTTGTCCCCCAATGACCCCCCTCCCCCTGATTCTAGGGGAGGCTTTAACATGTAAATGAAAATGCTGTGAGCTATACAAATGCAAATCAGGGTAGCTGGGGGAGTTTTACCCCAGGTGACCTTTTTCTAAGAGGTGTTAACTTCATTTTAAGAAAATCTCTGGTATAAATAGATCAGGCTCAGTATAGCCTAATTATAGACCCTTACATTTGAGCTTGAATGGATTTATTTAATGAAAGTATGCTAGATTAATTACTGTGTATGTCATCAGCAATGGCCAATGTTATGTAAACAAGATTATTTATTCTTTTCTCTCTCTCTCTCCTGGGAACAAGTTAAAGATAAAACGCCAGTTGTTAAGAAGTTAAAATTTGCATGAAATATTTTGAGATAACCAAGATATTAAAATGTAAAAAAAAAAAAGTATTTCTATAATTTCATGGGTTCTGAATGTTTTAAAAGCAGTTGAAAAGTAATCTTATTGCGTGTGAGAGTTCATGACCTGTAAGAGTTTTTACACTTCCGGGTTGACCGGAGCGTGAGTGACGAGGAAGAAGGAGCGGAGAGTTAATGGCGTCGAGCAGCTGACAGTGGACAGTGTGTGTCGTCAGTGTCGTGTTTTATCACTAACAGACTGTGAACTGTTGTCGGACGACGTGCTGTGAGTGTGTGAGTTGGACTCTCCATCGCAGTCGAAGTGTTTGTGTTTTAATGGACACGAAGCAAGTTCGGCTAAGCTAGCTAGCAGGAGCTAAGCTAGCTAGCAGGAGCTAGGCTAGCGGCCCGGCCATTGTCGAGAGGAGGCCTGCGCGGACGGGAGAAGCTTTGCCGGGTCGCCACGAAGAATGTCTCCGACGGACGGAGCTTCGCTGCCGCAGAGGGACATGGAGGTTTATCGCTGCGAGCATTTTGTTTACACAGACTAACCTCGCCTCATTACAAGGCCGCGACCTCCTGTTAGCTCGGAGCCACGTCTGCAAGTCCAGATTTACACGATGCCGATAATGACGCCATTGTGTGTAAGTAACTGTTACTGTTTTCTCCCTCGCTTAATTTTACTGTGACTTACGTTTCTTTATTCATACCAGTCTTTTTAATTGTTTTCCAGCTGCCTGTAAGACATTACGAGACAGTACGTAGGACAACAAACAAGCACATCTTGCATCGCAGGCGGAGGCTGTGAGGAGTTCAGCTCGGAGTCGATCGAGGACAAAGAGGGTAAGATTTATTAGATTAGGTCCGTTTTTGGTCAATGTGACTATTATTCTAATAAATAATAGATGTGTTGTATCCATACGCAGTGCATCGCGCAGTACTGATCGTCTTTATTGATTGTTTTTACAGCTGCTGGAAGCGAGACAGTGTGCTAGGTGAGGATGAGGTGGACCTTTGGAAGTGCGCCGCCTTGGACCTGATGTCTGAGGAGGAAGACGGCACAAGATGGCGGGTGTCTGGTTGAATTGTGCGACCTCCGTCCTTTCGCAGCCGGGAGCTCACCGAGCTCTGCCACACTGCTGTCACATGAGAGGCGATTCCGGAGTACAGAGCAGCACCACAGACGTCTGCAAAAACAGACACTTCGCGGTGCTGTAGGATTTTGGGCTTCCCGTTTGTTGTGTGGGCATATTATGCTTTGTACATGCTGTGTGTTTGTGTTTGTGCTAATAAAACTCGTTATTTGAATAAACAACTCCTTCCTGGCAAATGTTCCTTTCCTCAGTAAATTCATTCATGTCATTGATGATATCATAAATATAAATGAATGAATCATATAAATATATAAACATTATATATATATATATATATATATATATATATATATATATATATATATATATATTCCCACCGGGGTTTACGTTTAATGACCCAGGGTGACCAATCACGAGTGATTTTGCTTGTTTATGAGTAGTGGTTTCATCCAATACTGAGTGAGGATATTCAAGCCAGCCCACACATTCTCTGGCCAGGCGTGGTTTCGCTGCTCTTCATATGCAAATTAGAGGCGTTCGCACCTCCGGGAGCTCCGCTGACATCATGGTTCGTTTCCGACAATTTTCGGCACAGACAAACGCCACGTTCACAGCCTGTAAATTGTCGTTAACTGCCAAAAATTAGGGAGGTTTTCGGGCGTTTACGGGGCCGAAAATCCCACTTTTCATGCAGTGCCATGTGGGAAGCGTGAGGTGGATTAAACACCCAGGAACAACCTTTCTCCTGGAGGTACTTCCTGACTGTTGTGTCTTCCGTGTTCATATTCAATTCTTTACAAGCTCCCAAAAAATTGGTTCCTCTGTCTGACCGCAAAAGTTTGGCAGGACCACGAACCGCAAAAAACCTCCGGAGAGCGTTGATAAAGCTGTCTGTTGACATGGTTTCTATCAGCTCGATATGCACTGCTCTAGTTGACATGCACGTAAACAACACAGCCCAGCGTTTGCTGTCTGCATATCCTCCTCTTGTCTGACGTGTCATGACAGACCACGGCCCAAAGACATCAAGGCCGACATTGGTGAACGGAGGCTCAGGAGTGAGTTGGTCGGCCGGAAGGTCAGCCATCTTCTGTTCCTCCAACCTTCCTCGCAGTCAGCGGCAGGTAACACACTTGTGAATGACAGAAGACACCAGATGTTTGCTCCCAATTATCCAGTATCCAGCTGATCTGATGGCTCCTTCTGTAATGTGTCGCCCTTGGTGAGCTACTTGTTCGTGAAAGTGTCTCACAAGTAGTGTAGCAATGTGATGTGTGTGTGGAATGATCAGTGGGTGTTTTTCTTCTTTTTTCAGATCGGCACAAGAAAGACGACCTCCGACACGAAGCAGACCATCTTCATCCACAATCGGATTGAGCTTTTTGAGTGTGGTTTGCTTGAGGAAGGTCTGTCTGCCTTCAAGACATTTAAATTCCTCCTTAAAGGCACTGTGTTGCACAGAGCGGATGATCACGGCTTTGGCTTTCAAAAGCTCACATATGCTGGATGCATCTCCGAAACACTTCCAACCTTTCTTTTCAGCCTTGTCCAACTTTCCTTTGAAAGATGCCGCAACGTGAATGAGTTTTGCTATGGTGTGATAGAGTGTTCTCCAGCTTGAACATCGCTCGAAGTGTTGGGAGCCCAACTGAGACTCTGATGCCTTGGTTACCAGGGTAGTAGCCTCTGGACGAATCTCATCATCTGCTTCAGGCTCAATAAGGGCGAAGATATTAGATTTGGACATCTCCGCTGCGTTGTCCTGATAGAGAAAAGCTGGACTTGACAACCAGCTGCTGTGTTGTAATTGGCATGCTGGTATAAACCTGGTCGCATAATCAGCGGGATTCAGATCTGTTGGCACATAGTACCACTGGTTGGGGTGTGTAGATCGTCTGATCCGAGTTATTCGGTTGGAGACATAGAGGTAAAACCTTTTTGTAGAGTTATGAATGTAGCCGAGGACGATCTTACTGTCAGTGAAGAACTTCACAGTGGCTATCTCGATGTCCATCTCATCGCTGATCAACTCGTATAGCTCAACAGCCAGCACCGCTGCACAGAGCTCCAAACGCGGAATGGTGTGAGCGGGGCGAGGAGCTAATTTTGACTTCCCCATGACAAATCCGACATGATACTGTCCCTCAGTGTCTGCAGCTCTCAGGTAGGCCACTGCTCCTATCGCTACTGTGGAAGCATCTGAGAAGATACACAGTTCTTTTGTCTGTGTTGAGGACAGCGAAACTGGTATGTAGCACCTCTTTATAGGCAATTCTTCCAGAGCCTTTAAAGAGTCTCTCCATGAGTTCCATTCTGCCTCCTTTTGCGGGAGGAAAGGAGCATCCACTCGCTCTGTTCAGAAGACAACTCCCGCAGAAGTGCTTTCCCTTGCATAGTTATAGGAGCAACAATCCCCAAGGGGTCGTACAAACCGTTGACAACACACCTCCCCGTGTGTACGGTCTTTCTTCAGAGGACACCAGGTAAGTAAAGCTGTCTGTTTCCAAATTCCAGGAGAGACCCAGACTCCTCTGAAGGGGGAGGGGATCCACTCCGAGGTCTAGATCCTTCAAATCTTTGGCACGGTCCTCTACTGGAAACGTGAGTCACCTGAGTACTGTTTGATGCCACATTGTGCAGTCGCAGGTTGGATTCTGCCAACATTTCTCTGGTTCGTGAGAGGAGATCTATTGCCTCTTCAGGTGTGGCAACTGAGGTGAGACCGTCGTCTAGGTAAAACTGCCTCTCGACGAACTGTCTTGCATCCACACCATGTTCTTGTTCACCTTTTTGTGCTGCTCGTCTCATGCAGTAGATGGCCACAGAAGGTGAAGGGCTGTTTCCAAAAACATGGACCTTCATCCTGTACTCGGTTACATTCTTGCTTATGTCATAATCCTCATACCAGAGGTACCGAAGATAATCCCTGTCCTCTTCTCGGACGCCAAAACAATAAAACATTTGCTCCACGTCTGCTGTAAGAGCAACGGGTTCTTTACGGAACCGCAAAAGAACTCCCAGCAGAGTGTTGTTCAAATCCGGTCCACCAAGGAGGACATCATTGAGTGAGGTTCCATCACATTCAGCACTCGAGTCGAAAACCACGCGTATCTGGTTGGGTTTTTTCGGGTGATACACACCAAAGGTTGGCAAATACCAGTGCTCTTTCCCCTTGTCCAAAGATGGAGCAAGCTCAGCTTGGTCACTGTCAAACATCTTCTGCATGAACTTGATATAATGTTTTCTCATTTCTGGCTTTTTCTCCAGGGTTCTCCGAAGTGAGTAGAGGCGTTTCAAAGCTTGCTCCCTGTTGCTTGGAAGGCGTCATCTAGGAACCCGAAAAGGTAAAGGAGCCACCCAGCTGTTCTCCTCATTTTGGTAGACTGAATCCATGAGAGCTAGGAAGGCTTTGTCTTCAATGGACAGTGCTAGTTTGTTGTCATCCTTAGATCTGTCAAACACAGAACACCCTAGGTTGTCTGTACTCACATGGAGACTTGTGTTCATGTCACATGCAGGGAAGGTTGCACCGTGATGCTGTGTCATACCACCATAGTCTTCACGTGGATGCTGTTTGGACATGGCCTCAGGAAGGATACGCGGCCGTTGTTCAAAACATTTGCTTTGTAAACGTTCACCTCTGATGGCTTATGAACTGTGCCCAAGCACACATCTCCCACAATGACCCAGCCTAGGTCTAACCGCTGTGCATATGGCGCGTTATGGGGCCCGTTGATTTGCTCACGTACTTTGTGCACCCTTAGGATGTCCCTTCCTAAGAGCAGAAGGATTGGTGTGTCTTGGTCCACAGGTGGAATTTTACTAGCAACTGACTGTAGGTGGGGGTGATGGTGTGCAACCTCTGGGGAGGGGATTTCTGTCCATCGTCTGGCACCATGTCGCACTCTATCAAGGGGGGTAAGGCAAGCTTTACTTTCCCATCTATGGACTCAATGGTGAAATTAGCAGCTCTCCTACTGGAAGTCTCTAATTTCCCAGCACAGGTTTTCAGGGTGTAAGGGGCCGAGCTAGTTTTCACTTCAAAAAGACTGAAAAACTCTGTCTTGGCAAGAGACTTATTACTTTGTTCGTCTAACACCGCATACATCTTGATTGCCTTCTCCTTTTTCCCTTCAGGATAAGCTTTCACCAAACAGATCTTGGAACAAGATCTTGCACCATCTGCATTTCCACAAACCTCTGTGCATTTGGAGGTGACTGAAGATGGTGGGCTTTCATTTTGCTCCCCGCTTTCATCTTTGTCGTCCACCGCACTCTGTGTGGTCAAAAGAGGAGGACCCGGGTGCAGAGCTGTGATGTGTTTGTCACTGTTACACTCAAAACACTTGACAGCCATTTTACACTCTTTTGCCATCTGTTGAGTAGACCCACAACATCTATAACAGATGTGATTCTCTCTGAGGTATGATTTGCGCTCTTCTAGAGTTCTGTTTCTAAAGAGCTTGCACTTTTTCAGTGGGTGGGGCTTTCTATGTATCGGACACTGACAATCCGGTTCTTCCATTTTCTTCAGTGCAGAACTGGCTTGGATGCTTGATGACTCTGCAGGGATGTCAGTTTTATGTACAGCCACAGACCCTTTACCACTGTACCTTGTAGGCTTTTCAACCCTGGAAGTGACATGACTGCTGTTTGGGGTTATAGTGAAGCTTGGATCGTTTTTTATCTTTGCGTGTTGTTCAATGAACTTTGAGAAGACAGAGAAGGGAGGAAAAGCCACTCTGTAATCCTCCTTGTACTTGCTTCCAAAGCTGATCCATTTCTCTTGGAGGTTATAAGGGAGCTTTTCCACTATTTGTTTCACCCCTCGAGCTGTATCCAAATATGAGAGCCCAGACAGTGCACCATCTTGCTTAGCGCACTCCAGTTCACGGAGAATGTCACTTAGCTCTCTCAGCTTAACAGTATCTCGATTGGTCAGCCTCGGAAAGTTCTCAATCTTTTTGAGCAGTGCGTCTTCGATGACCTCAGGAGTCCCATAACACTCTTCGAGACGTTGCCAAACCATGGCAGAGCCTGCAGCGGGATTGAGGACGTGCACTGCACGGATTCTCTTTGCCTGCTCCGATGATTCAGCTCCCAGTCATTTGGTTAACAGGTCTAGTTCTTCTCTGGCTGAAAGATTCAAGTCTTTCGTGGAACTCAGAAAAGAAGCCTTCCATGACCAATAATTTTCTGGTTTGTCATCAAATTGGAAAAGACCAGCACTAACCATCTCTCTCCTGATGAGATATCTCGCGAAGTCTTGTGCGCCCTTAGACTCAGGTAAGTACTCTCTTTCATGGTTAGCTGCGTGCTGAGTACCATAAGGGTAAGTGTCAAACAGACCTACATTTCTTGCTGGCTCTTTTTTCATATCTCTTGTAGGAGACACTACTTTGATAAAAAGGGATAATTAATTACTGGTGATCAATTATACTTTTAGACGGGGCACCACCTCCGATGATTCTCTGTGCGACTAGCTCGGAGGGAACTAGCCAGAATATTAACTGTCCAAGTTTGGCTTGAACACAAAAGATCAGTCTCGAATTGATCTGTTGAATTTCAATTTGCTCCTATTCTGAAGTCATGAATTCTTTCCACTATACCATCGGTTTCCCACCTCAAATTAAAAGAGCACAGACAACGACATGCGGTTAAATATGTTTATTTACTAAATAAATGCAGAATAAAGGATGTGAAATAATAATTCAAATATGTGACAATATTAACAGAAATTGTGAAATAAAATGAGGACAAGATGAATTCTAAACGATGGTGGATTTTAGTGTAAGTAACCGATAATTTATCACTACGAATTAATGTTTATTCTATTGAGGCGTTATGGCGAGGGCTTTGAATTTGTGAGATATATCTATATATATTCGAAGCTTCCACAAACACCAACTCTGATCTCATTCGAGTGTGACTCTTGTTGTGTGAAATGTTTTAGCCTACTTTAGTTGAAGAGTGGGGTCCCGGACTCTGGACGGCCTGGAGTAGCTTCGTCTCCGTGCAGGAAGGCGGCGGTGGTTTCGGAGCCGCTATGGAGCGATGTCGTCTCGGTTCAGCTGAGGACAGCTCCTGGCCCAGCAGTGTTCTTGCTTGAGTGCGTGGGAGGTGACCTGAACGATTGGATGCTACTTCTTCTCTAGGCTGTGGATTTCTTCACGGCTTCTTGAGCAGTTAACTGCACCGACTTGTAATAATCACGAGTTCTGGTCAGAGTCTCTTTCTTGAGCTGATATTGCGGAGCTCCGAACATATATCGATTAGGTCTTTTGTATAAAATTAACGGGGAAAGAAACGCTGGCCTGGCGAGTCCGTCTTAGTTACTTAATACAAAAACTATAATAGCTTTTTCTGGCTTACTGAGTTGCAATACTGGGCGATATAAAAGAATACAAAAAGGATTAATCTCGTTCTCACTTCGGTTTCGAAAAGAAGTTATTTTCAAAATAACTGCGCGTTTCTTGGTAAGAGTTCTGGGAGCAATTCAAATCTCCGGAGAAAAAGTCCGGAGGCGCGAACAAAGCAAAGTACGGAGATTAAGTTTGAAAAATATAAGTGTAAACGCGTTGTAGAAAAGATTAAGCAGGTAGGGTTACGAAAAAGAAGAGAAAGAGCGACGTGAAGTCTGCTCTTTTAACACTTACGCTGAAGGCAGAATTGAGGGCGGACTGTCACGTCACTTCCTCCAGTGACGTCACAGCTCATATTACAGCTCATATTGCGAACTTATTACTTAATGAAATATAATAATGGTGTAACGTTTCAAGATCACGATCGACTTATTCACCTAAATCCACCATGGTCTTCAACCTTTGTTACATAAACATGAAAAGGACATATCAGGAATTGCCTAATAAAGTAAAGAGGGGAGTCATTGGTTATAACAAGACACACACACAATTGCATACGATTTTAGCAGCACTGATGGCTTAAAAACATTTCGAAAAAGGTTAGCTTAACTTTTTGGTACAAGAATATATGTTGGAGGTAGGTAATCATATTTATAAGTACAAATATAAAGTCAGTTTGTGTCAGAAACTCTCCTCTTAACTATACCCAGACTTACCACTAGGTGGAGCTGTGGCTCCATCACACTTTCAGAGATTAAGTCTGAATTTACTAACTGTGGTTTCCTTGAGCTTAGAAAACAGGGGGAACAAGTATGTTTGGGTTCTCATCCAGCTGAGTAAGGATATTTCGTCCTGCAAAAGATGAGATTACATTAAATACCCTTTTAGCATTAAGACAGAAATCAAGGCTCTTCCTTTCTCCTGCTGGGAATGCAGAAACACTCGGGCTGGGTTGAGTGTCGTAATTCACACGTGTGGCACTTTGATGGCTCATACCAGATGTGGAGGGTATCTGATGATGACATGTCTGGTATAACAAATTGGGACCTTGTTTTTCCCAGTGACCACTGCGCCCTGAATTATCAACAGCCCGTCAAAGTGAACAAAATCCAGATGTGAAAGGAGATCTTTCTGGGTCTCGGATGTCCAGTGTCCTGTTAACATAGACCCTATATAAGTCAGGTAAGAGGGAACTTAAGGTGACAAATGGTCGTCTTCCCACTCTCAGCGGTAATCCTTTGGGGACTGGCAACCCCCCTTTGTGAACTCAGCCAGCAGTCCCTTATCACAAGAAATGTTTATTGCCCACCACATGTTGTTTAACCCACCATCAGAGTGTGAATGGAGGGAGGGGGAGGGAGAGAGTCAGGCCATTAGGGTGTCAGAGAAAGTGGATCAGAGGGGAATCTGTGTGGACCTGAAGATCGCGTCTCCTGCGATATAAAGATGTTTAAAAGGGACATGTTCCTACACTCTGTAGACTGACTGTGTGTTTCTTTGGATGTCATGAGAAACTCTATGCTTAGTGTCCAGTGTTTCCTGTTTATCCATTTTTCTTTCATGTGTCTCCACGACTACGGGTTCCAAAGGCTGTTCCTGAATGAACATGTCGGAGTGTCGTTGGACATACTCCACAAGAGTACGTTGAACTGTACTGAGGGGCTCTTCTTCGACATCTGGAAGCTGGCTGCGCCTCCCGCTTTCAACCTCAGCCTCCTGAAAGGCTGTAGCCTCAGCTTCAGCTGCAGCAGCAGCTCTTTGACACTGTAGGAGATGGAGATCAGCGTCGAAGCGAGCCTTTTGCTTCAGCATGTTTGCTTCCAGTTCAGCTTTCTGCCTCATCGTCTCAGCCTCATCGTCTCAGCCTCTCGTACAGCGAAAGCTAATTCAGCCTTTGCAGCTTTCGCCTTAGCGTAGACTTTTGTGGCTGAAGAGGATGTTGATGAGTATCTAGTGTATGTTTTGGATGACTGGGACTTAGCATCACGTACTTGATGAGTCACCTTCTTCTTTGTTGCTTGATCTCTGAACCTCTGTTTCCTGTTCTCCACTAGCTTCTTCCAGCAGTGTAGTGGTATCTTCTTTAAGATAATTTTTTCCTGAGCGTAGACTAATGTTTGCTGAATATTGTGTTTTGATGCCTGAGCCCGCCGAGTTATATCTTTTTACTATACTGCCCTCGCAGTGCGTGTGCTGATGCAAAGCTAGACAGTCAGTCAATGGATAGAAGTTCCCCAAAAAACCACAAGGCTTGATCTTTCTTGCCTTTTAATGGAGCCTTCTATTTCTCCTCCGTAAAACTGAAATTATACAGATAGAAACACAATTTACTTACAGTACTTATAGTAGCATAGTATGAACACATTTCAATTAGCATCCATAGATTAACAAAATGAAAAGAGTTAGCATAGACTGAAAGCTAGCAAGGTATATTTACCGAAAACATAACTAATCATGTCTTCATTACAAAAATACACAATCATGTAACACTATTCACGTATTATACTCACAGATAAATATTCTCCAAGGCAAAAAGCATCCAACAATATTATTTAGCAGTCTGTTTAGCCGTCTGTGCTCACTTTTACACCCAAGCATGAGAACTGAGCATGCAACAGAAAAAACACAGCATAGCTGGACTTGATGAGCCAAGCGCTCACTCCGACGCGGGTTCTCTGAACCAAAGAGAAGACCACTCACTCTGACGCGGTTTCTTTGAACCAAACACATATACTTTTTAGACCTGCTTACTTATTAACTTATGAACTTTAACTTAACATTTTAACTAATTTTAAAGTCTCAAGTCTCACCTGTTGCTCCTAAGGAATTTTAGGAGAAACAAATGAGAAATGTTTGAGACCAAAAAAGACTACAACGAGACTGAAATGAGAACTCTCATTGAGCTCCTTTATGGCTCCATAGCCATGAAGGAGCAAGCTTTGAGCAGGGACACAGTCGAATGCTTTCTCCATGTCCACAGAACACATGTGGACTGGTTGGGCAAACTCCCACGAACCCTCGAGCACCCTGTGGAGGATATAGAGCTGGTCCAGTGTTCCGCGGCCCGGACGAAAACCGCATTGTTCCTCCTGAATCCGCGGTTCGACTATCGGCCGAATTCTCCTCTCCAGTACTCTGGAATAGACTTTCCCAGGGAGGCTGAGGAGTGTGATCCCCCGATAGTTGGAACACACCCTCCAGTCCCCCTTTTTGAATAGGGGGACCACCACCCCGGTCTGCCAGTCCAGAGGCACTGTCCCAGACTGCCACGCGATGCTGCAGAGATGTGTCAACCAAGACAGCCCCACAACTTCCAGAGACTTGAGATACTCAAGAGGGAGGATCTCATATACCCCCGGTGCTTTGCCACTGAGGAGCTTCCGGACTACCTCAGTGACTTTGGCTTGGGTGATGAATGGGTTAACTTCTGAGTCCCCAGCCTCTGCTTCCTCTATGGAAGGCGTGTCAGTGGGATTGAGGAGATTCTCAAAGTATTCCCCCCACCGCCCGACAATGTCCCCAGTTGAGGTCAACAGCTCCCCACCTCCACTGTAAACAGTGTTGGTGGAGGACTGCTTCCCCCTCCTGCTTCTCGAGGCCTACCGGTAGTCCTCCTCCATGGCCTCCCCGAACTTTTCCCAGACCTGAGTTTTTGCTTCCGCGACTGCCCGTGCTGCAGCACGCTTGGCCTGCCGGTACCCGTCAGCTGCCTCAGGAGTCCCCCGGGTCAACCAGGCTCGATATGACTCCTTCTTCAGCTTGACAGCATCCCTTACTTCCGGAGTCCACCACCGGGATCTGGGATTGCCGCCACGACAGGCACCGGAGACCTTACGGCCACAGCTCCGGACAGCCGCGTCAACAATCAAAGTGGAGAACATGATCCATTCAGACTCAATGTCCCCAGCCTCCCTCGGGATCTGGTTAAAGCTCTCCCGGAGGTGGGAGTTAAAGACCTCCCTGACAGAGGGTTCCGCCAGACGTTCCCAGCAGACCCTCACAATACGTTTGAGTCTGCCAGGTCGGTCTAGTTTCCTCCCCTGCCAGCAGATCTGACTCACCACCAGGTGGTGATCAGTTGACAGCTCAGCCCCTCTCTTCACCCGAGTGTCCAAGACATATGGCCGGAGGTCAGATGACATGACCACAAAGTCGATCATTGACCTACGGCCTAGGGTGTCCTGGTACCACTTGCACATATGGACACCCCTATGCTTGAACATGGTGTTCGTTATGGACAAACTGTGACTAGCACAGAAGTCCAATAACAAAACACCACTCGGGTTCAGATCGGGGAGGCCGTTCCTCTCAATCACACCCCTCCGCGTAACATTGTCGCTGCCCACGTGAGCGTTGAAGTACCCCAGTAGAACGACGGAGTCCCCCGGTTGGAGCACTCTCCAGTACCCCTCCCAGGGACTCCAAGAAGGCCGGGTACTCTGCATTGCTGTTTGGCCCATAAGCCGAGACAACAGTGAGAGACCTATCCCTGACCCGAAGACGCAGGGAAGCGACCCTCTCGTTCACTGGGGTAAACTCCAACACATGGCGGCTGAGCTGAGGAGCTATAAGCAAGCCCACACCAGGTCGCCACCTCTCACCCCGGGCAACTCCAGAGTAGAAGAGAGTCCAGCCTCTCAAGGAGTTGGGTTCCAGAGCCCAGACTGTGCGTGGAGGTGAGCCCGACTACCTCTAGCCAGTACTGCTCAACCTCCCACACCAGCTCAGGCTCTTTCCCCCCAGCGAGGTGACATTCCATGGCTTCCCCATGGCTAGAGTCACCGTCCGGGGATTGGGTCGCCGGGGCCCCCGCCCACGACTGCCAGGGTGGGGCCAATCCGGGCGACGTAAACTTCCTCGGTGTTCTATCTTTCATTAGGGGCTTTTGAACCGATCTTAGTCTGACCTGTCACCTAGGACCTGTTTGCCTTGGGAGACCCTACCAGGGGCATTAAGCCCCGGACAACATAGCTCCTAGGATCATTCAGGTGCTCAAACCCCTCCACCACGATAAGGTGCCGGTTCAAGAAGGAGCAAAAACAGTGCAAATGTTATAAAAACAAAATTGCATTTACGTAACACAGGAGCAAAGCACAGCTCAAAGCACATAAAACCGTTAAATAACAGTAGAGCTGTTTGAACCTACAAAATAAGAACTGATACTAGTTTGTCAAAATAAAATAAATTCACATTGTGGCAGTACCTTAGATTCACTTAAAATTTACTGACCACTTACATCATGGCCAGAAGATTAGCGCACAATGTTATTCAACAGAAACACAAAAAAATGCAGGTAAGTATTCACTGTACCGCAAAAACAGTGCAAAAGATATAAAAACAGTGCATACTGAAGGCACACTATTAGTGACAACAATCTGAATATTTATTTTTCAGTCTTATGAACCAGTTTCAATAGATTTTATTCATGTAACAGCTCAGATGCTTATTGGTTAGATTTTACCCTCCATGAAAAATCTTGAAGCACTCAATGTGGAGTGGTATGGCACACATCTCACATCCATACACAATGCGGTTGTAGCATCGTCTACATCTTTGGTAACGTTTTCCTATGTTTACAGGCCAGTGATGTTTCCCATCACCTCTTGTGGAATCCTGAGGTTTCACAGTTGCATATCTTATGCCTTACCCAACAGGCTGTTTTCCATATCTCTTGAGGAGATCCAGGGACAAAACCTGCTGAAAGGTCAGGAGGTCATAATCACTGCCAACAACATCTCTGAAGAACAGCCAGCTATTCACCACTGCCTCTGAATATCTTTCTACAGCATTGGTTGCCATGGTTACAACACTGTTATCCTTCCATCGCACTAGTAACCTCTCCTCCTCTGTAAGGACCTCCGTGCTTCCACCAGGCATTTTTTCAAAATCCCTCAAACCTGTGAAAGGGATGTCATGCAGACGGCGCTGTCTCAGTGTGCCAAGGGACCCATAACCTCGTTTGGTAATTGTATCAATGAGGCTAAGTGAGGTGAGAGGTTATCGTGCACAAATGTGCATCCTGGAGGGACTTCTGCTTGTTCAGCCAGACCAAGGACTACACTTGGGCCCTGTCCTAAGCCAGTTTCAGGCAGATGTGTGTGGACTCCACAATAGGGCTCCATGTAAAACATGTACCATGTGGGTGAAGCAAGGCTCCACAACTTGTATCCAAACCGGATTGGTTTGCCTCTGATGAACTGCTTGCAGCCATGCCTGCCATAATAGGGTATCATGCTTTCAGCAATTGAGAGCTGTTTTGTGTATGGCATCATCTTGTATGTGTCATTTAGTGCACTGAAGATGGGCCGCACTTTGTAGAAAGGGTCGTCTGTAGCCTTTGAGTTATCCACCAGATGAATTGAGGCCATTATCTCGTCAAAGCGGTTCCTTCTTGTTGCATTTGCGATGGCCATATGACCAATACATGTTCCTCCGTGGTACTGAACTGTAGCCAGATGCGAGCAGAACCCCATAAAAACTCTACAATTCATCCATGCTCAGATCGAGTGCCTTCCCTTTGGTTTGCATTGAGTAGAGGTTTGACATCTCAACCGTGAGCTCCCTCAGAGTAGGAGGATACATCAGAAGGAACAAATCAACAGGGTCAAGTTTAGTTTGTTTTATGCAATCTGCTGCAGTTGGACCATAGGTCACAAAATCTGGTACACCGGATATGGCTGGGCGTCGTGATCTTTTAAAAATCAGGTCCCTGTTTTGCTTATTTTGAAGCATTTTCTTCTGTTTTTTTGGTGTTTTGGGGTTTCATTTTCCTCAGCACAAATGCTTTTTTTGGTTATGGGGTCTCATTTTCCTCAGGGCATCGTCTTTTTCTGGTTTGTGTTCTGGGTTTCTGGCTGGACACTTGGGGAGATACACCAACTAGCGGCAATGAGTTTTCTTCAACACCAAATGCTGCCAGAGTGAGAGATGAGGGAGTGGGGGAGTTGGGGGGGCAGTCACTATCACAGTCACTTTCAATTACATCTTTTTCTACTGTAGGAATGACTGTTATGTAGCACACATCACTTTGGGGTTCTTTTAAGTCTAGAAGATCCAAAACCTCTGATAGTTTTAAGCTGTGTAGAGAAAAACATAAGAAAAATAAAATAAACTGTTAAAACCTTTGACACCTAGCATAACGCGATGACTGTGTTATGCAAGCGGCAACAAATGTTGCCATGGTTACATTTACTCTTTTTTATGATCAAAAGATTTATGCAGCCATATAATTCTCATTATTTATTAGTAGTCTTTAAATAATATATGTACAAAATATTTCACTTATATCTATTAATTAAGGTATTTTACTTACTTCCTCTTGTACAAGTTTGAGGCAGACATTTCCCGCCAGCGGTGCAAGCAGGAAGTAAAGAGGCCTGGTCATGTGACCATTCACACTAGTTACATGACATTGATACAAAGTAGAGGAGACAACATATTCCATTATTTAAAAAATTTGCATTAGCTGCCAAAACCAAAACAGCACTTTAAGAGCTTCCAGAAGTAAAAAAAAAAAAAAAAAAAAAAAAAAAAGAGCGGCAACAATTGTTGCCGGTGGGATTAAATGGGTTGATCTTTGTTTTTACTTGTTTTACACAATAAAAGTTAAATATCCCCATTGACCAAAAAGTAAACATCCATATTGACTGATCACCTCCCTGTATCGGTATGAAATGGTTTGGTCCTGCCTTAGCGCACTTATGAGTGATGGTGTTTAGTTGCAGTCAGTAGATGTTGCCTAAATCAAAATCTTGTTTTTCTAAAGAGGACAGAGAGAAAGACAAAGGAAAGGGTGTCAATCTGTAACCCAGCTTTTCACCAAGAAAGGTGGGTAGCCTATATGTGAGGAGGTTGAAAAGACTCTTAAGAGTTAAAATGAAGCTCAGCGCAAAGTCATGCAGGACACGGAAGTCATAAGCCCCAGCTGTTCAGCTTACAGCCAGCTGATCAGATCAGCTCCAGTCTTAGACCAACCACAGTCACCCTTCCAAATTAGGCGGTCCATTTAAACCCAAGCCGCCATTCACTGATCTCTCCTTAAACACTGCTGCACGCACATCGCCACTGCCAGCAATCTTGAGTATGCAATTGATCGAATATATTTTCCACCTCCCCTTACCGCTCACAAAGTCCCATCTCAAGCCGGATGATTCGTCCGATTCGGACGGACACGTCCTCGAACTCCGAATGGGGAGGACGTGTCAAGGGAGAGGGTGGACGAGAACTGCCAGGTCCGTCCTAGCTCCCAGCACGGCGAGCGCGAAAGGTCTTATTACAAGATGGGCCGGCATCATCAACCCTGGAAGCTCTTCACAGCCGTAACATCCAGCTCCCTCGGGGGCCACAACGCGTCACCTCGACGTTCCTGATGCGGCCGCCGTCCCTCCAGTCACTCCTTCTCCCTCTTCAAAGAAATGCGCAGCCAAGAAGAACCGTTACCGTTCCAGTGCTAACGCTAGCCTCAATGACTTCACCGACGCTAGAGTTAGTATCGCCGCCATATGGCCGAGAGTTCATATCCACGAGAATCCAATCCTCGCCGCACTGTTCAACATCTATCCTCCCTCAACGAGACGGACACCCAGATTCAACACCTGGAGATTCTGTCTACCTGTGTGGGCCAACCACATCCCCTCAGCTCAGACCGCCCGACGTCTCACCAGCAACCATAGCATCTGGTGCACCCCTCATCGTCATCACGCCGCACAGAACCCTGGGAAATGCAGTCCCGGCAGCTTCAACTGGAGTTCCTTCAGTTCCGTCAGTTGCTGCTGCCTCTCCTCAACTGAGGAATCACATTCTGGCAAGTAACTTTAATCTGGTTAAAATCCTACTGTGTTCTGCTGATCCCTCCGGCAAATGTCTGGTCGACTGTGAAGATGTTTCAGCAATTTTAAAAAGAGTGACCCCAGACTGTCAAAAACCTAACCATGGCAGAGTTTAATGTAGCTGGTGTCTAGAGATGTAATCCACGAAGTGTATCCAGAGCGCACAGTAGAGCTGGACTCATATTTGGCCATCTCAGATCAAGCCCTATCACATGGAGGTACATCGTCTACGAGTATCACAAATCCATCTCAACAAAACAGCCCTCTACATCCCAAAGATAGATGAATGAATGAATGAATGAATAAATAGATGAATGAATACATAGATGAATGAATACATAGATGAAAGAATAAATTATGATAACAACAACAAAATTAAACCAAAATCTAGATGGGTCCGTTGTTCCGACTTTAATTGGCATACATTCCACAGAGCATCAGGCCCTTTCTTGTGCGGCGCGTGGATCCCTTCACACATGGCAAGACCTCGTCCAAATTGTGATCCAGCATGGCCATTCCAAAGAGCAAATCATGGCAGACACCGCTTGCAACTGATAATGAAATGTATGCAAATTTGCTAACTGTAAATTCATAAATGCTGCAGCTATTGAGGAGACAGCCATCTCTGGTCCGTGTGCCCTCGATGCACTCGGCTAGCGAAAAGTCATGAATAAGCCATCTAGGGGCATGGCTAGGCAAGGCCGATATAACGGGCAACTTCAAGGTGACGCCACTGTATCAGTCGCAATGGCATCTATTCTGCGCCAAATGGCGTAATAAGACGTATTTCCCAGTAAGTCTTACATTCGGCTGTCGCAGCAGCCTTCGCATCTTCAATTCCCTTTCTGGGGCGCTCGGTTGGATCTTACCGAACAACTGTTAACTGCCTTGTTTTGCACCATTGGATGGCTCTGGTGGTTGATTATCCTCATTCTAAACAAGATTGATGTATGAGCTCATAATGCATACATACATACATACATACATACATACATCAAAAAACATTCATGCACTTAGGCATCCCCTCTCAGCAGAAAAAACTACTGGCCCTATGGAAGAGATTGAGTTTTAGGCATTAAACCCAACAGTGGCCTAATGCAAGCATCGCTGCCTGCAGAGGCTCGCATTCGCGAAATCATGAAAGGCGTTCTAGATGTAGCTACCGTGACAAAGCGAGACCTGTCGTCTTCATTAGAACACCATAACTTGTCATGAGAATTATTCACCCAGGCAGATCCTCATTTTCTAGATTACTGGATTTTCAAAACGGTAAACAGCCTTCACGATCACATAACCCTGGACGAAGGCTGCAGATCAGATCTTCGTTGTGTCCCTGCTCTGTGATAACTGGAAGGGAATATCTTCTCCATAATGAGGAGCCAGAAACCTCGGTATCTATTCAATTCTTTACTGATGCAGCTCCTTTCGTTGGTTTTGGGGGATTTTACAACATCATGGTTTGCAGATGTCTGGCCAAAAGAATCGCTTCCTTGCCCCCTTATTACTGGTTCATCCGCCACTTCACATGGAAATCCGAAACATGTAATTTCACTCTCTGTACTGCTCAACTTCCTGCAAGGATGCACAAATCCGCTTGGTCTCATTTCATTTTCTTTTCTGAAGCTGTTCCGTTCCTGTGATGCCTGTTAACAAACATGTGATTTGTGCTTCATAGTTAACTGTTTTTAATCAAATGCAAATGTGGCCTTCCTCCACCAAAGCATCAGTGGCAGGTATTCAATTTCATTCAAGATGCGCAGATCTTCAATCAGTAACCTTCTCGGTCATTCCTGTGTCAGCCTCCTTTCGAAGGGGCCGGAAAGGAGCAGCCAGGAAGCCTCGAGAAGTGCCTTCCTTTTCTTTGTCTCTTATTCATAAATAGTGACTCATTTAAGGCCATGGTGTTCCGGGCTTACTCAGACTCTCCATTAGAAGCGGTTTACTTCACAGCATGTTATGGGTTCCTCAGGTGCGGCGAATTTACTACCAGTACAGACTCCTTTAATCCCTTGCATGACCTCACAATTTCAGATATCACCAGTGAAGTTAACATGTAATCTATTCCACAATAAAGCTCCAATACAGCATGGGTTAAGGTTCATTCATAGTTTCCGAGCGGCTTACTCTGTATCAGACTAATCATAATCACGGTCTTACCTATATTCCATTGCACTATTCTCACCCCGGAAGCTTAACCCTGGCTAAACCAGTCCAGTTGACTTCCCGCATGGTAAGTATGAATTCTGTGCCGAGCTCCTGGCACTACGTAATTGCATCTTCTATTTGCTTATTTATCTTCATTGCACTAAAATGTTTCCTGATTTGTTGTATAGTCATATGCGACATCCTTGAGTGCTTTGAAAGGTGCCTTTTAAATAAAATGCATTATACTAATCACTGAAACTAACACTGCTTTCTGCCCTCTGCCCTCTATGATCCAATATCTCGGCGGCGACATCATGCAAAGCCAATCAAGCCCTCGTCCCTGACTGACAAAGGAAGCCTATGTTCTGGTCACAGTTTACCACTCGTCCCCGTCTGATCTGCCAGCACTGTGGACTGCCTCCCCACCTGTCACTTCCAGCTCCTTGCGCATCGGCGCACCAACCACCACAATCAAAGTCGTTCCTTCTTCCACAGTCAAGGCAACGGGCCGCTGGTCTTCATCAGCTTTCTAGTGCTATGGTCATCCTGAACTCAAATAAATCATATTAGCTCAGAAGGCCATGATCAAGACATTACATGATACCTTCACATAAACCTTTCAGTGAATAAATGCTGGGTTGAAGCGGATGGCTGGGTTTCATCATATGTGTTAAGATAGTTTGGCCTCTCAGGGTTGCATGCTTGCACCCAATTACTTGATACAATTTAGAGGTCTGCAGCAAGCTGCTGCAAAGCATAGCTATGCACACTAAGGTAGTGTGACCTCCTCGGGATGCATGCTTGCTCCCGATAACTTAAAACGCTTCGAGGCCAGCAGCAAGCTTCTGCAACACATAGTCAGGCACTCTAAGGTATTATGACCTCCCTGGGCTCCATGGCTGCACCCATTTAGTTCTAGAGGTCTGCAGCAAGCTGCTGCAACACATAGTCAGGCACTCTAAGGTAGTATGACCTCCCTGGGATGCATGGCTGCCCCCGTTTAGCTCTAGAGGTCTGCAGCAAGCTGCTGTTACACATAGTTCTCTCCATATTGGCTGATGCTTGCATGGGCTCACCTAGGCTGGTGCTGAACTCCATTGTTCTTTGGGGGGTTTGCATTGCGCTCCCCAGATTGACCTAGCATGCTGCTTGTCAAATCCAGGGAGCTCCTTGAGCGGAGCCTCCAGCGCCAAGCCTAACTGTATATCATTTGTCGCAATAAATGATTTAAGCAAATGACGAGAGTGTTCCTTAATGAAATGAAGCTCAGCGCAAATTCATGCAGGACACGGAAGTCATAAGCCCCAGCTGTAGTAAGCTGATAGCCAGCTGATCAGATCAGCTCCAGTCTCCGACCAACCACAGTCACCCTTCCAAATTAGGCGGTCCATTTAAACCCAAGCCGCCATTCACTGATCTCTCCTTCAACACTGCTGCACGCACATCGCTACTGCCGGCAAGCTTGCCACCACCACCCCAGCCTCCACCTGCGTATTCTGAGTCTAAAACGGCAAACGTCAATTTATCTTGTTGCTACGACTCTACTCCTGCGGGGGGTTTGCATTGCGCTCCAGAGATTGACCTAGCATGCTGCTTGTCAAATCCGGGGAGCTCCTTGAGCGGAGCTTCCAGCGCCAAGCCTAATTGTATATCATTTGTCAAAATAAATGATTTAAGCAAATGACGAGAGTGTTCCTGAATGAAATGATTAAAAAGATGTTTTAGTAAAAAAGCCGACAACGCTACCTAGGTTTGAGAGCCTAGGACTTCATAGAAAACTCACAGGTTCTTAATTAAAATCAGGGTTGAGCAGAGTTAAAAAAACACTAGTCCAATCGACAATGTACCCAAGATTTATTATAAAAAAGATCAACCCAGCCCGAAGTCTCTCCTGAGGATCCCGCAGTCTCTGGGTAGCCCCCCTCTCAGACCAGGCCGAAGTGGCAGACAACAACTTCCACAGATATTGGACGAGGCCCTCAGTCACTCCAGTGCACACACACAGGGGACAGAGAAAGCAGCCGGAATGAATCGTCGGGCTAGAGTCATTCATGGTAAAAAGAGAATCCCCAGGGTCTAAAATCCTGGTTAAAAATCTGACTATTCTGTTAAAATAGGAGAAAAGGGTACTTAAGGGTGCATCACGACCACACCCCTTTAAAAGCCCACAGTGCTTCCACCCACCTCCGGCCGGTGCTGAAAGTCTCTCTCTTTCTCGCTTGCAGTCCAGCGTCTTTCACATTCAGCGTTCCTGGCGCCCACCGGAGTCCTCTGTATCACAGCGCCCGCCGTCTCCGGCGCTAGTCCGTGAGTGGTATTAACCTGTTAGCTTAATGTCCATAGTAAAATAAGCTAGCAAGCTACAGACTAGCGTTAGCCTACATTTCATCAATATTTAATAAGTGCAGGAAGATGTTTAGTAAGATATTCATATGGAATCATTGTCCCTGCCCCTTTTTAGCAGACTTAACAACAGATAAGTCAGCAGCAACCCAGTCTCCCCATAACTGTCCCCCTCCATGTCCCAGTGAAGAAGGTTAGGAACATTGTGTTCAATGACATGCCAGTTAGCATCATTGCCGGGAGTCTACGGGTATTTCTCTGTCTCTCTAGCTCTTTTTACCATTACAAAAAAGAAAATGACATATTTATTAATGACAGAAATTCAAACACATTATTTTCTCACATAATGATCAATGAGGCAGAGTATAATTCAAAAAAACATGTTGTTCGAACAGATACGTCAAGTGCAGCAGCAGCAGCAGCAGCTGTCTGTCAGCCCCCTATAAAATAAAAATAGCCTATAATCCATATTTATTTCAGAATGATTTTCATATATTAATTCAGTTCTGAAATAAAAAGAGCATATGTATGTATATATATACATATATATATAGTTCAAATTCAGCTATCACTAAAATATAATGTTTGGTCAGTAGTATGGGACTCTCCCCCCTCTGCTTTGCAGTAGAAACAGAGGAGAGAAATGTTTATATTCTCTGGAAATCAAAAGATTAAATTGCAACAACCATATAGCCACGTATATGTATTTTTTCTCCCCAAATCCAATGCCACCACCTGTGTGTCTTCAGTTGTGGAGATAAATTAGACCTGCATGCGGGACTACAAGGGAGACAGTAACCACGTAACTGTCATGTTGTTCATTTCACAAATATGGGAATGATAGTCAATTATAGTGTTATATAAAACGGCATCAATTTTTTTCACAGGCCTATACAAGGGCCCAATTAGATTTCTTTTCATGGGGCCCAAAATCCCTGGCAGCGCCCCTGATTGACCCAACTGGCCTTGTGTTTCGAGGCCTAGGTGAGCCCTTGTGCAAATGGTTGTTAAGCTGTCTGGAGAGGGAACTCAGTACTGCATTGTAGGTGCGTGATAAGTAATGCCGTAAACCACCTCCTTTGTTAAACAGCAGTCGTTCCAAATTGCATATAGATGGATTCACCTATGGCCATGAACTTTGGGTCATGACCGAAAGAATAAGATCCCGGATACAAGCGGCCGAAATGAGTTTCCTCCGCAGGGTGGCAGGGCGCTCCCTTAGAGATAGGGTGAAGAGCTCTGTCACCCGGGAGGAGCTCGGAGTAGAGCCGCTGCTCCTCCACATCGAGAGGAGCCAGCTGAGGTGGCTCGGGCATCTGTTTCGGATGCCCCCGGGACGCCTCCCTCGGGAGGTGTTCTTGGCATGTCCCGCCGGGAGGAGACCCCAAGGAAGACCCAGGACACGCTGGTGTGACTATGTCACTCAGCTGGCCTGGGAACGCCTTGGGATCCTCCCGGAAGAGCTGGAGGCAGTGTCCGGGGAGAGGGAAGTCTGGGTGTCCCTGCTCAGGCAGCTGCCCCCGCGACCCGGCCCAGGATAAGCGGACGATAATGGATGGATGGATGGATGGATTCTTTAACTCCTCTTTCAAACCATCTGTCTTCTCTGGCCAAGATTTTTAAATTGTTGTCCTTGAGGGAATTATTTTTCTCCTTCAGTTGTAAGTGGACAGCAGAGTGTTGACGTGAGGAGTTAACCATTCTGTGTGGTGCCATTTGTTTATGGAGAGGTTGTTATGTCTCCCAGTTGAAAAAAACTGTGCAATCCTGGCTGCATTGAAAAACATATACTACATTACTCTGCTAATGCCTGGGTGTTTTGTCCTTAGGATGGACAAGTTTCTGCCTCTGGGTGTTGCTGGGTTTGAAGTGAACCAGGATACGATGTTTATTGAAGATCCTCCTGGTGACAGACAAACGACAGATGGTTTGATAGAGTAGTAAAATAATCAATTTACCTCAAACCGGAACAAATAAAAAGAGGAGGTGACCTATTCGACATATAGTAGGGGTGGGCGGATTGATCCAAATATCAATAGTATCGATACCAAGGTGAGAACTGGTATCGGATCGATACTAGCGTGATGAGATCAATATTTTTGTTGTAGTTTCTCTTCTATAAGTTCAGCAAATTACTTGTTCACAGAGTTTGTGTGATCGCAGCGTCTCGCTCAGTCCTTATGCGCAGTGCTCCTCTTTACCTCTCTCACTCCGCTCACTCAGGTTCACTCTGAAGTATGAATATGGCAGAATATGATAACCCTTTTGTGTATCTGTTGAAGAAACATCAGTATTCAGATCTAGGCTACATGCAGATAGCTTATAGATTTAATTATGTTAAATATTATTTTCTTATTTGAATAAAATCTCTGTCCTGTGTTTTATTATTATCATAATCATGATCAGCTAATCAACGGCAAAAGTACAAAATCATTCAATGATCAGGAGTTTTCAAGTAAAAGTATCGGTATCGGTATCGATATCGGCAATACTGGCCCTGTAATTACTTGGCATCGGATCGATACCAAAATTTGCAGTATTGCCCACCCCTAACATATAGTATATGTCAGACTTTATGCTCACAGAAAGAATTTGGTAAGATTGTGGTTTCACAGGCAGGGCCGTTTCTGTCTTTTTGGTATAGAGTTATTTTTGTCTCATAAATACCTGTAAACGCACAGAGGGTGATCTACAAACATTCCTTGGTTTGCACACGTGTTTTGCTATCCACGAATACAAATTTCTTATTTGTAACTTGTGTTTTTGTTTTTACAAATACATGTGTATGTAAATATATAATTTTATATTTGTGAAATGGAAAATTCTGCTTGTGAAGTCTGATTCATCATTTGTAAATCACCAATCTTACACGCATCTCTTTCCTCAATTACGTATTTCTGAGACGTTCTTGTCGAGATTCACACAGATCCACAAACAAATAGGTCGTGATTCACAAATGACCCGCCCTCCCCACCACTAGGTGGCAGTGTTGTTCTATGCATGTAAATATTCCTTCCACAAACACAAAGTTAGGATTTGTAACTTGTGTGTTGGTTTTTACAAATACATGTGTATTTGTAAATTAAAAAAAATCATTCGTAAAAAAAAATGACATTTGCAAAAACGGAAAATTCTGCTTGTGAAGTCTGATTCAGCATTTGTGGATCACCAATCATACACACGCATCTCTTTCCTTGATGACGTATTTCTGAGACATTCTTGTCGAGAGTCACACAGATCCACAAACAAATAGGTTGTGATTCACAAATGGCCCGCCCTCCTCACCACTAGGTGGCAGTGTTTTCCAAGAGTACCCATCTGCAGTCATGATGGCCGACAAGGGCGCCGCCATATATCCAATCCATACCGGAAGTCCCAATCGGAAGTTGGTTAATCACCAAAATAAAAGCTGCCATTTAACCGATCCATGCCGGAAGTCCCCACTGGAAGTTGGTCAATCACCAAAATAAAACCAAAATAAAAGCTGCCATTTATCCAATCCATACCGGAAGTCTCAAGCGGAAGTTAGTTAATCACCAAAATAAAAGCTTTAAAAAACACGTACGTTTACAACATAGACTGTATGGTTAACACATAACATAATTCTATGCATTTTGTGCATTTACATGTTTATCGTAACGGTATAATTGATTAGTTAATTGTCTCGACACGACTTTACTCAGAAGTTACTTAGAAGCCTATAATAATCACTAACTTATAATGTTAACATTTCATGGATTTAGTTTCAATATCAACGTTATGAATAAAAATGTGAATATTATGTTTGTGTGGTGGTGGTAGGGGGCACACACACACACACACACACACACACACACACAATAAGCAATAGGACTGAAGGATAACTAAGAATAAATAAACTGAATTCTCAAATTACATAGAGAATTGATAAAACGGCCACAACAAATGTCTTACTATCAAATTAGTACATGGTAAATGTTAATTTATGTTACTGTTTCATTGATTTATAATTAATATTGATTGTAAATATTAATATTACGGTTATTAAACACAAACACAATGTTTGTGTGTGTGTGAGTATATATGTGTATGTGGGGGGCTGCTCACACATATCATTCACGCTAGAACTGAAACATAAGGCCAACACTGTAATTTAATAGTTACACATAAAAATGAACACATCTCCAGACCCAGGAACTCCCCTTTCTGTTGCATCATACTTGTCTGTGGCCACTGTGTTGCTCATGATGCCCCCCTCATCCCTGAAGATCCCTGGTGGGTGAGGAAATGACAAGCCCGACTGATGTCTTTTAGCTTAGTTTCTTTATTATGCTTTTGAGCAAACAATTTGTGGGTAGTCTGTCCTGTGCTTAATGAAAGCATCCTCTGGTGAGCAGGCTCGGCCATATACAGGAAAGTCGGAGAGAGCATGCCAGCTTCCTGCAAACAAGATCCTGTATAATATCTGGGCAATATAGTCGTGCACTGTATCACCACCAATGATTTAGAGCAGGGGTCCCCAAACTTTTTTCGGTGGGGGCCACATCAACTTTCCTTTCTGTGGTGGGGGGCCAGTGTCAGTCTATAACAGGAAATTATATGGGCCAACTACCACTGTTCAGCTATTAAACACCAAGTCCTTACCACCATTACCCATTAATCTCAATGTCCCAATTCAAAATGTTGCACCATAACTGCATATGAAAAACAATACAAAGGGATCTACCATGTTAAATAAAGTTTATTTAACATTTAATTTATTTTCATTAATTGTATATATTAGGAACTGAGGAAAACATCAACACGTATAGAGAAAATACAACACTTATAACATTGAATGAAAAAATGCAATACTGCTGTTACATGACTTTTCCTAAAAGTGTCTGTGTTTTAACTTGGAATAGTTTTTATATAAATTACACAAAATATGATACGTTAACCTGTTTCAGCCATAAGTGGTCAAACTGACCGCACATCACTTTGCGGGCTTTCATTGTTCCATTTTTCGCGTGGTTTGCTGCTTTCATTGTCCCTCTTGTCTCTAACTGTGTTAGTGGTCTCCAGCTATGCCTCTTTGTGAATTTACTTGTGAGTTAATAATTAGCCTATATAGTTGTATTACATAGCTTGTTTGGCACCATGGGCAAACAAAAACAGGAGTTCCTCGGAACCCGCAGAACTGTTCACAACACGAAGGTGCTGAAATGATGCGACTCTGACTGTGTACCAGCCAAGGAAGAATGTCTAAATCCTGAGCACCTGCACACAGGTGTGGGTACCTTAAGTGGGGCGAAGGCAACACCAGAGTCTGTGATTTACTACAACAACACCAAGTACGGCGTGGACGTCCCGGACCAGATACGAGGGAGTACTCCGTCAAAGGCGGAAAGATAGCCAGTGGCGGTCTTCTATAACATCCTCGACCTGGCTGGGATCAATGCCCACATCCCATTCAAGGAGCACCAGCAGCAGGAGAGCCCGGAGGAAAGTCCTGCAGCAGCTGGCAGAGTAGCTGAGGGCAGAATACATGGAGGGGAAAGTGGCCACGGCAGTCGGCACAGGGTGAGCAGCATTGGAAGCAACCACAGCAGCAGCAGACGCGGACACGGAAGCAGTGTCGGTCCGAAAGAGCTGCAAACGGAACCAAACTTCGGACACTTGAAATGCCACAAGCCCGTGTGTGGTAACTGTGAGGAGAGTGGAGGAAATCTGTGGAGATTGTGACCAGTGATCACAACAGCTCTTTTTTTGTTTGAGATCAGCTCGTTTCCAGCTTTTTCAATTATTATATTTTTTTAACTTATATATTATCATAAAATCATTCATAATTAAATAAGTTACTTTTAATTGTTCTAACTTTTCTCTATTAAATTCTTGTGTAAATATGCAAAAATAACGGTTTACTATGTTATTAATAAATGTATGATTAAACTTGTTAAAATGTACATTTTGGTGTCATTTCATTAAAGAAAAATATATCATGACATAATGAATGCATTCATCACTCAATCGGGTATTTACATGAGAAATTAGAGTTTAAAATCTAGCGGTCCAAATGACCGCTTACAGCCGTTTAAGTAGTTGTGGATTCCCGGCCTTCTGAAGTCCAGCTGACACTTTGGTCGAATCAGAAACATAATTTGACCGGATCTAACTCTTGGGTCATGTAAAGCGCACTGTTATGCGTTAACCCTCTAAGACCCACTGTTGAAATATTACAACGTTACCTTCAGCCACCCTAAAAAACAATCTGTTATATTTTATCTTGTTTTTTTTACCACATTTACATAGTCATTGGGTCCTATTGTTTAGTCTCACGATGCTATTGGATAGTACATTTGTTTATAAGTCCCGCCTCATGGCCATGAACTCACACAACCTATCATGGTTTCCTTCGCACAACATTGCTTTGTTTCATTGGACTAAATTCATCAGATTCAAGTAAGTAAAATGTCTTTTATATTTTCATGTTTCATGTTATTACCATGTCTAGAACATGTACATATGTAGTTTTTGTAGAACAGATTCATCAAATTTCATTTAGAGCTTGTTATATAATTGTTGTAATATTACAACGTTGGGTGAGTGTGGTAGTCAAAATAGCAGGATTGTTGCAGTGGGAACAAACAGGTTGTATTCCCTCCACTACACCACTGCCTGAAACAGAGTGTTTTTTTATACATGGAAAGTATACATACTACCCCTGTGTTGTGTTCTGGTCAAATTTGACTGATTTAAAAGTTTATCTGTAAAACATTTATTTAATTTGATCATACTGACCTAAAATTCCACAACTTTGTCCACAAAGTGGATTTCAACAGACAATTCAGTTCTGAGAAAGGTGAACATTTTCCTGAAAGTGGATGTGTGGATGTAAGTGGGGGTATGCATGTTTTCCTTTTAGTATGATAATTAGAGGGCATTACAAGCAGTATTGTCATTTCAAGGCAGTATTGTGTGACTTAATGGCTGGTGATTGGGATGCACATTTCTTTTAGCATGATAAGTAGAGAGCATAGGCTAAGCCATTTACATTTACATTTAGGGCATTTAGCAGATGCTTTTGTCCAAAGCAACTTACAAAAGGCAGACAGTATTGTCTGCCTGGTAAACACTGGGGAATTCATTACATGGGAACAACCAGGCAGGTGCGCCTGCCCAACTGTGACCTTGAAGACGAGAAGAGCTTGAAGAAAAAGGGGAGTGGAAGCGATGACGTCAGAGTGGAGGGGAATCACAACATCTGTGCTGTCAAATGGTCTGACAACAAGGCCATCACACTTGTGTTATCCTTTGCTGGACCTGAACCTGTGCAGAAGATTCAACGCTGGGACAAAGCCAGCCAAACCTACACTGAAGTTGAGAGGCCTTACATTGTTGGTGCCAACAACAAGTACATGGGAGTTGTGGATTTGTTGGACTCATTTACAGCCAAATAGAGGTCCCCCATCAAATCCGGTCGCTGGTACATGTACATCTTCTGGCACACCAACATCCTCTCTCAAGATCTCTAGCAAAGAGACAATGAACAGGAGACAGTTTCAGGCACAGCCAGCATCCTCTCTCATCCTGGTGAACACAGCGCTCCAAACTCCAAAGAGAGGACGACCATCTTCAGGCCAAGGAAGCCCAGCAACAGTGACATCAGGAAGCCCTCTGACTCCTCAGAAGAGACCATCCAAGAGAAGTGCACACCTCCCATTGGATGTACGCAAGGACCTAGTTGCGCATTTCCCAGTGAAGACAGGGAGAGGAAGCTGCAGACATTGCGCTAAAGGATACACTAACATGCAATGCAGCAAGTGTGATGTTCACCTTTGCTTTTCAGAGGACAAGAACTGTTTTTGGGACTTTCACTATGAATGAAAGTCAGCCATGAAAAGAAAAAAAAGGTATGAAGAAGTCACTATAAAAAGCTATTTAATAAAAAAAAAAAAAAAATTATAATTCTTCATAAAAATATGAATGTGTGATTATTATTAATGTTATATACCTTTATGGGGCTAAGTAAGCAATCAACTCTGCAAATGAACCCTTAGTTGTTCTGAATTGTTGTTCAGAGAACATGAGTACACATACAGAAATTCTGCTCCCACCTAAGCCTAACGTTGCAATATTACATTTCTCTAAAAATGTACATAAACATTTAAAAAAAAAAAAAAACTCTTTCATTTCTGCATCAGAGGCCTCCTACAACAATATCTGAAGGATCAAAAAAAAATTTTTCTAGGTTTTTCTATATTTGGGTCTTACAGGGTTAACCAAGATATAGATCATTAAGATTAATTGGATCAGATCTGACTGGAATGAATCCGTCACAGTTGCTGGTAAACTGATTCTATTCACCCACCAGGTGCCAGCACACGGGTGCTAATTTCGATCCCTGCAGTGTAATAACATACATTCATTCTTTCCCCGTTACATAGTTAGATATGATTATCGAGAGCTCTCTCTCTCGCGCTCTTGCTCTGGCGTCTTGCAACGAGGATGGCGCCCGACACTGCGGCACGTTGCCAAGCTCAAATTCAATTTTAAAAAAATAGGCATGTCTAGAGAGATTGTTTGGGCTTTTATTTTGGTTTTATTTTGGTGATCAACTAACTTCCGCTTGAGACTTCCGGTATGGATTGGATAAATGGCGGCTTTTATTTTGGTTTTATTTTGGTGATTAACCAACTTCCGGTTGGAACTTCCGGTATGGATTGGATATATGGCGGCGCCCTTGTCGGCCATCATGACTGCAGATGGGTACTCTTGGAAAACACTGCCACCTAGTGGTGAGGAGGGCGGGCCATTTGTGAATCATGACCTATTTGTTTGTGGATCTGTGTGAATCTCGACAAGAATGTCTCAGAAATACGTCATCGAGGAAAGAGATGCGTGTGTGTGATTAGTGATCCACAAATGCTGAATCAGACTTCACAAGCAGAATTTTCCGTTTCACAAATATAAAATTATATGTTTACAAATACACATTTTATTTACAAATACACATGTATTTGTAAAAACCAAAATACAAGTTACAAATTAGAAATTTGTATTTGTGGATAGCAAAACACGTGTGCAAACAAGGAGTGTTTGTAGATCACCCTCTGTGTGTTTACAGGTATTTTCGAGACAAAAATAACTCCATATTTTGGGGGCCCCTATTTTGTCAAACTACAATGGATAGATTCCTAACCCTTTCAGGTGATCCACAAAGACGCAACAGTCTATCATATTTTAAGAGGAAAACAGGCTAGAGTCATGAAAACCTCTCTCAAACATCTTAAATTGACCCACCCAAGCAAGTTGAATGGATAGAAAGTGATAATACAAGGTAAACAATGGGCATCCTCTATAGGTCAGTAAATGAAACTGATGCAGTATTCCTCAAAAGTGTCTATTTTAAATTTTAAAACATTTTTACAACAACTTAAACATCCTGTTCCGGTGGTTCTGAAGGTGGCTGTGCTGCTTCCTGGTCTGCAGCTCCAAAATATTTCAGAATAGGCTACGTGCATAACAATGAGTATAGTACTTCCGGGTCATCTCTGGTCAGCCCGATCATTTCCAGTTATCGTTATTGTCGTAGCTAGCCTGTTAGTAGCTGTGCGAAAATGAGTATTTTGCGAGGGAAGGAGAGGCGTTGAACTTTCCAGCTTCAGACAAAGAGATCGTCTCTACATTGCTGTGTCCCGCAATGTAGTAATTCCTCTAAGTTCAACTCTCAACTTGGTTTTCACTGTTTCCCCGCGGATCCTGAGGCGAAGTCTGTGTGGGTGGCTAAGATCCGGCGGGACAAGTTCTCTCCCACAAATGGTACACGTGTGTGCAGTCTTCATTTTCTCCCAAGTGATTTTATTTGCGTACCCAATGAAGGGAGGAGACGTCTAAAAAAGATGCAGTTCCGTGCTTGTTTGCCTGAAACGAATTTACAATGCCGGCACCCAGGGTTGCCGTCTGGCAGCGTTGCCCGAGACCCCCATCCCCTGAGCTATCACCGGTGGCGTCTGATCAGGAGGACTGTGTGCCCGACATGCAAGTAGACCACGACTACTGTGGCTCATGAACTCGCAACTGAAAACCAAAATCTGAAAAGAAAGACAGAGGAGCTCCAACATCAGCTAGAAACATTGCAACTGCAGTCTGGGTTTGGACTTCAACGTCTCGCTGGATCCGACGAGGATATTTGTTTTTACACGAGGTTGGTGTATGATAGTGATAGTATCCTCTCTCACCCTCTCACCTTTATTTCTGGGTGTGTGTGAGTGAGTGTGTGTGTGTGTGTGTGTTTGTGTAATGTAAACGATGTTTAGTCCTGTGTGTGTGCTCACTTCAAGAATGTAACTTCCATAATGACACAATGACATAGCCTATGTGACTGCGTGTCAGCAATGTATATTCTAACTACTGAATGTCCTTCAGATTCTCATCATATGTGCACGTTCTGGCCTTTTGTCAACTGGTGGAGCCTGCTGTGATAACAAAGATGGTACGGATCACCGCCACCAATTCTGCATCTAGTAGCACAACTTTTATAAAAGCTACAAAACTTGCGCCCATAGATGAGTTGTTGCTGTTCTTGATGTACCTCTCTGTGGGCCTACCTATGAGGGACCTGGCCAACCGGTTTCTCATTCATCGCACTACAGTCAGCAAAATAATTACGTCATGGACACACTTCTTGTATCATCTCCTGGGTTCCACCCGCCTGTGGATTCCACCAGAAGTTGTGAAAGCCAACCTACCACCAGAATTTGTAAAAATGAACAAGATTTCTACACTCGTAGAGATTTAGATGAGAAATACATTCACATGTTTTGTATAGATTTGTAAAAATGAACAATAAAACGTATACACTCAGAGATTAAATTCATTAACATGTTTTGTATAGATTTGAAAAAATGAACGGAACTTCTACACTCGTAGAAATCGAGATGAGAAATACATTAACATGTTTTGTATAGATTTATAAAAATGAACAATACAACAAGAATGACAACATAACTGATTCAAGAACTGATTTAAGAACTATTTAAGAAACTGAACTGATTCAGAGTAAGATTACTAAGGTATTAGCCCATGTAAAAATAAAAAAATAAAAAATCTTCCTTCTCCCTGATAATTGCAGCCACCTCAGCATCCCTGTAAATGTGCTGCACTACAATGTCATCATTTGCAAAGACGACAAAATCGCACCACTCCGTCCCAGTGACCAACAGCTGACCCTACACCTGCCAATAGTAGCTATGGCTCATTTTTAACTTTAATGTGCCACTCTGCATTTTTAGATAGCTACAGTCTACATAGCTTTTGGTGTTGGGCCATTTAACTTCAATGAGTCCAAACGGTGGACTCTCAGTTGGGTCAAAAATTATGCCTTCAGGAGAAGACCCCAACCAGGGGGCATCCGGTTGGATCACAAACCCACATGGCCAGCAGTTGACGTTTTTCATCCTGCAGTACTCCTGAATGGCAACTGATTCCAGTGCCAATCCCCTCTTCATCAGTGCCGCCTGAAAAACTCCCTTCTTCATTCTTACAGCCAGGCTTTCTGCTGAGCTCTGCCCTCTCACGTGGCATATTTCCCTGAACTGGGAAGAAGTGATCCTTAGGCTCCAGACCCTGTGCCACTCCACACTGTCGCTCTGCTTTCTGGTGGCCGCCTCTATTTTCCATGCCATATCAAATGATGTTGCTATTGATTGCAGATGCAGTTGTTGCTGATGGCTACACACAAACTGGCAGGTGGATGGATCCAGCCTGTAGCCATCTAACGGTGGAAGGGGGCACCTCACTCACTGGCATTGCATGCTGGTACTAGATGGGACTCCCTTCTTGTACCGCACTAAGAGAGGAGTCCACTAGTGGCACATCCCCACTTATTTCCATGGTTGTGATGAGTGGAGCAACGTCTGCCGTGAAGTCCTTGTAGACCTCCACCACTTTCAGGACATCTGGATCTGGCAGGTCCCCCCGCACTGCCTTGCAACAGTTACTCCTTTGAAATTAATATTTCACAAATGAAATGAGACACTGCTCTGTCTCTGTGTGGCTAAGGACAGGGGGCACCACAGCCAGCTTGGGAGTAGAGTAGTGCACTGACTGGAAAAGCAAAGCAACATTGTGGTTGCATAGTGCTGTTCCAGCCACACAGGAACACACTGCCTCTGCTATCTCCACCATTGAGCAAGGCATACACATAAAAAGATTTATTTATTCACTACAGCAACAATGAAAATGAGAAAGATGAGAGCAGGCTAATCAGGCAAATAGTAGGTACAAAAAATAGCTGTCAGGTACTCAACTGCAGAAAGAATTAAAATCTAGTTCTGCTCTGTTTTAGGTACTGTAATTGACACACCTTTGAAGCCTGTCACTCAACTCTTGTCATTACTGTTTTTCACTTAATTATAATAATAATCATTTCACTAACACAGATCACGCCACATACTGATATGAATTTAGAAAGGTTTATTGAACAGTATGAATTTGGTAGGATTGATGATGTGTAGGAGGGATGGATTGAGGGTTCGAGGAGAGGGATGGAGGGTTGGAGGGGTGAGAGGTAAGGGTTGAGGGTAGAGGGGTGAGATTAGGGTCGAGGGTAGAAAGGAAAGGATGGGGGTCAAGGGATGAAGGAATGAAGGGATGAAGGGGGGAGTCAGGGTTGTAGGCAGTACGATGAGGGAGGAGGTTGGTGGACCGGTGTAGGTTGGTGGCGGTGGGACGTGAGTGGATCTGGGAAGCCGAGACTCTGGGTGGGGGAGCTGTCTCCATGCTTCCTCTTTTGGGAATGATCCCTGGTGGTTCCTGTAATGAGATGAAGGAGGAGAGAAGACAAGAAAAAAGAAGAGGAGGGGTTTGGGGGGGAGGGATGTGAAGACTGAGTCAAGGAGAAAGAAACGGATGCAGTGTGCTTAAATTCTTCTGATGTGGAAATGGGACGTGTTCGAGGCGTGGTCTTAGTTCCCGAATCTACTTTATCAAACTTTATTTCACTAACACAGACCATGCCAAATACTGATATGAATTAAGAAAGCTTTATTGAACAGTATGAATTTGGTAGGATCGATGATGTGTAGGAGGGATAAATTGAGGGTTCGAGGAGAGGTATGGAGGGTTGGAGGGGTAAAAGGTAAGAGGTATTCCGAATCTGGAGAGGATTTGACGGAAATGGTGGTGAAACCAGAATCGTGTGGCAACTTGGCCTGTTTCTGAGACGAACAGAGGGTCTTGGGGGAAGCTTGGTTGGCTAGTCTCGAAGTGAAATAGTTGTGAATGGGTTCGTATGGACTTAGGAAAGAGTCTAGGTGGAAGAGGTTAATGGGTTGAGGTTGACTGGACTGGTTGGTCTTGCTGAGTTTGAGGTGGAAGATGAGGGTGTTGGTGGACTGGATGGAAACGGATAGAGAGGCGTGTCGAGTTGGTTGGTAGATGAAGGATGGAGCGGTGAATTCTGAGCAGCGTAGGAAGCCGTAGAAAGCCAATAAGAACATGGATTCTAGGACTTTGTCGATGTGTGAAGACAGATAGCCGGAGCGGAGAGTACTAATGCAGCATGCGAGGAGGTCTGAAGTGAGGGGCAAACGTTTTGTCGAGGGACGAGGTTCGGCCTTACGTAGGCCTTTCAATAGCATACTTATGTGGGAGTGAGACGAGGCTGGACATGGGGCCTCTGAGGATAGTTTAACGAAAAAGTTAATGCCGCTGATGTAGACCTGGATGGTGGATGATTTTATCTTGAGGATGGAATGGGCAAATGTGATGAAGTTAGAGAGTGTTAGGACGTCGAAAGAAGGGAACGGGCGGCTGTAAGCGGAGTGGAAAGTTTTGTAACAATCCCAGCCAGTCAGGTATGATGAGAGCGTACGTGGAGCGACGCTGTTGAGGATGGCATCTTGGGAAGCGGAGACTAGATGTTCCAATGGCGGGGTCAGTTGAAGATGGTGGCGGAAGAGGTTCAGAGGCTGGTGCCAATAGACCTTTCACACAACAACTGGAAATACGCAATCGTAGTGTATGCGGACTTCCGGTCAAATGTCAACACAGCAGAAAGCCGGTTTATTTAAAATGGATCAGAGAGTCTACACAAGTTCCCTCACGGATTTACCAAAAATTAGCTTTTCCGACGTGGCAAGAGTCGTGGAGGAAAACTCCATCACCAAGAAGAACAAACTAGATAAAGGATATAAATTTTTCCACGAAGAATTTGTCCATAAGTATCAAGGTAAGTAAGAGAGCGATCAGGCTAACTGTTACTGAACTGATAACTAGAATGACAAATCATAGGTGTGTCCACTTATACCTAAGGCTATGGTTATAGGGTTATGTATGGATAGTATAGAGGACATGTACTACTTACTACGTCGTGGTCGTATGACACTCACTGTTTCTATGGTCCAAGTGGACGTCTTGTGCGTAGCAACGATAGCCTAATGTTAACGTTAGCCGAATGCTATCATCATCAGTTAACATTTTGTCTCTGGCAATGTCTGTGTTTATGTTCGTGTGTTTCTTTTACATAGTATCAAATGTAGTAGATGGGCAGGTTTTTGTGAGGGCTAGATGCTACCCATCTCAGAGGAAAAACGAGGAGCCTCACAAACTAGAGGTTTGACCACTCAGTGCACAAGTTCCCTGCCCCTCTTAATGCCGTTGCAGTACTGTTCACTCGCTGCTGTTGCAGCTCTTTCCGCTGCTGTTGCAGCTCTCCCTGCTGAGTTTCTGCACAGCTAGCTACAGAGTGGATAGAAAGTATAGAAAGTATCAAAACGTACTCACACACTCTTCGTTTGTGTAGCCTTGCTGGCCACAGGAGTGCTGTGACTTATATTATTTTGATTAAAGAGAAACAGAAGGTGATTTCCAATGCAAGTCTGGAAATCTACCTTAATTATGTGCAGGAGCTCTTTGTCTACCATTTCATTCGATAAGTTATAAATCTCTATCACTATTTCAACTCTTTCCTTAAACTGTTATTTCTGTTTACTGCTGACAGTGATGTACTGTTATGAACAGTGATGTGATGTACACCATGCTTACTAGTATTTCCCTGTGTTATTTGGTGGATAGATATCACTTGCCGCTGACACTGGACGTCTGATGGCCTTTTCCTGCAGTTGTGTGGCAGGTAAAGGTTTCTGCAACCACATTGTGGCCCTGCTGTATCAGACAGCACATTATTTGCAGCTTGGCCTTAAGACTGTTCCTCCACCTCTGGCCTGCACAAGTGATTTGCAGCGATGGCATAGACCAAGAACACAGGTGGGTGTAAGACAATGTTGTTTATTTAGCCTACTCTTTTGACTTGAGGATTATTGAAATACACACACACACACACACACACACACACACACACACACACCTGACTGGTTGTAATGAGACCCCTTCACTTCATTTGATTTGTGCATGAAGAAAAAATGAAAATCAAGTGGAAGTATGTAGGTGGTTGGAGCCAGGCTATGCACACACACACACACACACACACAGCATTTATATTTTATCCTGAATTTTAGGGAATCCATCCAGAACAGGTCAGTCAGGTGGTGGTGCAAAAGCCAACAACAACAGGCAAGAGTGGTGTTAGGTCCACATTGTACCAGGCACACTCAGGTCAGATGAAAATTTATGTCCATTTTATTTTTCTGTGAAATCAAAATGTGGAATTAAATGGTTAAATGACTTACTGAATCCCTTCTTTCTTTAGGACCATTTCCCGACCCCGATTTGATGGCTGCTGGAGCCAAGCTGCGTGAGGTGCAACCTCAACCTCTCATTGCCCTTGTGTTAGATGGCTTGTCTGAAATAGAGCTGACTCCATCTAAATTTGGCCCTGTTCCACGTGGATCCCCTTTGTCATATCATTGTCCACCTGAACAATGTAGTGACCACCTTACTCTGCACCACCTGGCCCCTGAATTCCCTGCTCTTCCTCTTCCTTTGGACCAGCATATATTCTTTAACCTGACCTTTGTTCCAACGTTACACCAGCAACTGCACCTACAGTCATTGCAAGTGTCTCCACAAATGGCCAGTGAAATTGAGAAGGGAACCAGGCAGCAGTCCAAATGTCCTGCGTGGGCACAGTTACGCCAACCACGGTTAACTGCCAGTCGCTTTCGGGAGGCCTGCTCTTCTTGGGAGGGAAATGTGGATCCAGAGGCTGCAGCAAAGGTCCTTGCTGGCCAAATGATAAGAGGCTCCAGAAAGCAAACTCCTGCAATGATGCGAGGTCTGCAAATGGAGTCTGAAGTACTGACCAATTACGCCAAATCCAAGCAAGTCAACGTGTTGCCTGTTGGGTTTGTCATTCCTCCAGGAGCACCACATCTTGGGGCTAGTCCAGATGGTAGGGTCTATGACCCCTCAGAGTCACCGCCATTTGGACTTGTGGAAGTAAAGAGCACCACAAAGCATGATGCTTCACAGGTTGCACACCTCAAGTGCGAAAATGGCTTTGTCAGCCTGAGGCAGTCACACAGGTACTACTGGCAGGTTCAGGGACAGTTGGCAGTAACCGGCCTTGAGTGGTGTGACTTTGTCACAGACACTCAGGCAAATGTGTATGTTGAGCGAATTTGGCGAGATGATTCATTCGTACTCAAAATGAAGAACAAATTAGACCTTTTCTACTACAACACCTACATGAATGTGTACTTGGAGTAATAGTGTCCTGGACTAATTAGATGTCTACAGGTTTCATGTTAATGAACTAATCAATCTTTACCTTTTTTCAATCTAAAACTTTTTTACAACTAATAGTCTTTATAACCGTAATTGTCAATTTATTAATCAGTTAATTAAGTATTTATCACACTGCCTCATTAATGTTCCTCCTTGCCTTATTGATACTGTGAAATGTAAAGTGAATTGTAATAAATCAGTTGTGGGGCGCCGTTTAGCTCAGTTGGTAGAGCGCGCATCCCATGTGCCAAGGCTTTACAACGGACCTGTGTTCGAATCCTGGCCTAGGTCCCTTTGCTGCGTGTCATATCTTCAGCTGACCTATCAATAAAAGCCATTAAAAAAAAAAGGCCAAAAAAAATAAAAAATAAATCAGTTGTCTCTTAAAGGGGTGGATAAATGTAAAAATGGTATGCAAATGTGAATAAGATGTGACACATAATTAATAATAAAGATATACTTAAAAAAAATCAGTTGTCTATTCAATTACTGCTTTTTAATGTCAACAAATTAATCAGTTGCACCTGGTACACAAGGCTGAAAATGATACTGTATGCTTGTTACAACTGTCATGCCTACTTGGCTTACAGGAGACATGGCATTAAGGGGAGACCACACGGAATAAAAGATTAACAAAAAATAATATTTATTAACATATTTACATAAGTCAGTAAATGTAAGACAAAGCAAAGGTGTCATGTAAATCTGCATTGTCATGTAGTGCAAAAAAGGGAAAGGGGAAATGGGTAAAAGAAAAGAGCATCAGGCCAGAGCAGTAGGTAGGACCCTGACAAAACAAACAGAAAGACAGAATGGGCAAACAATCACACCTGTCTGGTCCAAATGAGACCCTGAAGAACATTGTTGGAGCCATTTTAGTTCACTTTTTTTGTTGCTCATTTAAATATGAGAAATGTCACCATCAGGTGTTGACCAGTGGTAATAATGAAAGGCCTTTATAATCAGGCCACTATTTACACGCAGGTGTGCAACAGTGAATCCCAGGAGAGCACACAATCTTTTTACTGCTCTGCTCCGATTTGTTTTGATTCTCGACAATTATCGAAACAATATACAACAGTATTTTTTTGCATATCAACCCACTCATAACCAAATGGACAGACTATCAACTTCAACAAACCAAGTGCAATAACAAAAAGAATCTCGAGGCACGTAAAAAGAACTCTCGATGGCATAAAGGCTTTAGCTAAGCACCAAGTAAAGAACATATACAGGAGCAGTAGGTAAGTCCCTGACTAAACAAACAGGGCAACAGAATAGGCAAACAAACACGCCAGGCTTAAAGTGATACGCCACCGTTTCAGCCAATTTACTTATTTTCCACCTCCCCTAGAATTAAACAATTGAGTTCATCCAGCCGTTGTCTTAGTCTGACGATAGTGTTTTTAGCTTCAGATATGCTAACCTGAAGTTAAAAACACTACTGTCAGACTGAGACGACAGCTGGATGAATTGAGGAAAGGTAAAACTTAACTGTTTAACTCTAAGGGAAGTGGAAGATGAGTACATTGGTGCGTATCCCTTTTAACAAACATATACTCTCCAGATCTCAGTCTTCTTCATAAGACAAAGGTCCTTGAAAATTCACCAAGACACAACAGTTGTGCCAGATCTGGCTGACAGTGCCCATCAGAGTGAGAGGTACAGGTGAGTCCCAGATGTGATTAGACTTAATTCGACCCATTACCCTTTCGACCACTATCCTGAGACGTGCTATGGCTTGTGTCTTCTCTGTGTCCTCTCTTGTGAATTGGGCTGAACGCTTGAAGGGTGGGATGATGAGCTTTGCCCCAACACCAGAAAGGAGATCTTCAATGACAAATCCTTGACAGTGACAGTGGTTACACTAACCTGGAACATATCAGCGATGACCTGCTCCTTCATGCCAACAGCTACTCGCATACAGTAAATTAGGAATTCGTCAATTAATGGCATGCTGCGAGGGGGACTGGGACTGTTTTCACTGGTGCCTTCGCTTGTTCTCTTTGCTTTGCTCCAGTAGACCAGTCGAGAGGCAGATGGTGCAATGGATTCCCAGAAGATCTTGAACATACGCTCAGATGGAAATTTCGTGTAAAATCTTATCTGGTCATCTGATGCACAATACCGGCTGAAGAGGACGGGGGTTGGCAAGGCTGTCTCCAGCTTGGCTTCCAAATCTTGGATGCAATTCATACTGTCCTCCAGCATACCTGTGGTGATTGTGAAGACAAAATTCGGTCATTCATTCAATTAAGCGAAATTATGAATTATAAACAAAGTTTCTTTCATGATACTGTGAAATTGTCCATTTCCATAAACATTTGACGTTGATAAAACTTGTAAATGGACAACTAGGCCTATTTACAGAAGTCTCTGAGTATGTAGCCATAAAGAACCATTATTTCACCCATTTGCATTGCATAGACTTTAGGACAGTCCAGCCATGGGTGACATGAAATGGATAACTTGATGGGGAATGTTAATGACAGGTACCTTTAACAAGCAGGAGGGGTAGGCTAGCATTTATAAATAGGCTACAACACAACACATGGATTAAAGCAAAAAAAAATCTTTTGACTGAATGTTTTTTCGAGCTGTAGCCAAGTCATATTCCCAATTTGTAATTTGTGAAACATGTTACAGGGAACGTTACTTGACACATGCTAAAAGATAAGATGAGATTTACAGCCTCACCCCACACCATGTTCTCTAATGCAGACATCAAGCTTACACAAGCAACACTGTTTTATAGGAGGATGATCTGAACAGCTGTTCTATTCACACTTAAAATGTTTTTTGTCTTTTCAGTGTAATTTACAATCTATGAAATCAAACTGTGCTATTTTTTTGCCAAGCTTCTCTCAAGTTTTACTCTTTCAAATATTCAACCATCTATAGAACGTTTCAGTATGCTATTTTTCTACTTCATTTTCATTAATTATTATCATCATCATTATCATTATTATTATCATTATTATTAATAATAATATGGTTGTTGTTGTTTAAAGTGAGCCTCTTATCGTTTAACAGAAAAATACATCATGCAAACAGCAACTTTTGCAGCCTTGTCAGTCTGAGGGCGAGTTATCACCTTTCTGTCATCACTAACATACTGTTAATAATCAAAGAAGCTCTGGGGCTTTACATTTGTTCTATGTTATATGGAATGCTGTTTACGCCCTTAACTTAGCTGTGGCAAAATACTGACAAACTGTTACAGTGATTGAAGAAGACAACACACCACTCTACCATGAAGGCATAACGTTAACGTTAAAGGAGGTGGAATAACTTACCTGCGGGCGGCGGCGTCGCATAATCATGGTCCAGTTTCAAAGCTTTCTTAGCAATTTCTTTTATCTCGACTCCTACCGACGTTAACGACTGCCGTTTTTGGCACCGCTCATACACAGACTCCCTTTTTTCTTTAGAGGTGTAATCGTTCCAAGGAAAAAGGCTAGGGACAGACTCTGGTTTTACGCGGCGAACAGTGATCCCCAAGACGTAGTCTTCTGGTGTGAAGTGTCTGCTGCAGACATAAGTACTCCCTTTTTTAATGGTAAAAGTTGGTCCTTCATCCCGCCGAATAGCCTGAACCCATTTCCGTCTGGCTTCATCGTTAACAGGGAAGGAGTGGAACGATAGATACGGCTGCTTTTGGGCATTACAAGAACAGCCCGGTACGCTACAAGAACTTTTGCTAGTTGCTTGCGCCATCTTTGTTGGTGACCGGAAGAAGGTTTCCACAACGATTGCGTATTTCCGGCACAAAATACGGAAGTTGTGTGAAAGGTCTATTGTCTGAATCTCTGAAAAGAGAAACAAGATAGTGAGTCAGTGACTGAGTTTTTATGGCCTGGGATGTGGGAGGCACGGATGATGAATTGGTGTTGGACCGCCCTTTGTTGATTATGTCAACGACGGCGCTGTTGTCTGAGTAGATGGCGATGGTCTTCTTTGACCATTCGTAGCCCCAAAGGATGGCTGCTATCAGGACTGGATACATATCGTATGTGGTGGAGGAAGGTGTGAGAGAAGAGAATTCGGGTGGCCATGTGGCTGAGAACCACTTGCCGACATAAGAGCCGCCAAAGCCGACGGAAGTCTGTGAACAGCTGGATGTCTTCTGGTTTAGTGACGTGGTCATCGTAAAAGAATGAGATGCCATTCCAGGATGAGAGGAACTGATGCCACAGTTTTAGCTCCATCTTGCATGCTTCGTCCAGCGGAATGTGGGCATTAGTGCAGCAGATTAGTAAGAAAATCGTTCACTTTGGTATACAAGCATGAAATTTGGCACAGATACTCTCTAAGGGCCACTATTTTGGAAAAAGGTGTTGGCCACTCAAAAATTGAATATGGTGGCCATTTTTCAAGATGGACGCCATTGCTATTCAATGCTTATTATATCAATTATTCAAACAGTTATCCAAGCATAAAATTTGATACAAATACTCTCTAAAGGACATGTTAATGGAAAAAGATGCCTGTCCCGCAAAAATTCAAGATGGGCGCCATTTTTAAAGATGGCCACCGTTCCTGTTGAATATTAATTATTTCAATTGTTCAAATGGTGATGCAAGCATAGGCAGAAATACACTTCAGGGAACATGTTGCTTGCTTGTGCTTATTATATCAATTATTCAAACAGTGATCCAAGCATAACATTTGACACAAATACTCTCTAAAGGACATGTTAATGTAAAAAGATGCTTGTCCCTCAAAAATTCAGGATGGTGACCATTTTCAAGATGGCCACCATTTCTGTCAAATAGTCATAATGTCTGCTTTGTCTGCCTCCTCTCCTTTGACCTGTCCGGCTTAGTCAAACTTGCCAGGGATATAAAATCCCCGCCGGCATAGCTTTCAGGTTCATTGGAGTACACAAGCCTCTCCAACACGGCAAGGTGCAGTCCACAGAGAGGAAGGGCCACTGTTAGAAAAAGGAAGTGGCCAGTAAAAATTCAGGATGGAAACCATTTCTCAAGATGGCTGCCATTCCTGTCCTATGTTCATCGCCACTGTTTCCAAATAGTGATACAGAAAATATGCCACAAATACTCTGTTAAGGCCACTTTTTGGAAAAATTGGATGGTCAATAAAAAATTCAAGATGGAGACCTTTTCCAAGATGGCCGTCATTTTGGTAGTATGTACACTGATGCACACATGCATGTTAGCAAAAATACCTTAACGGCCACAATTTGAGAAAAAGGCAATCGCAAAAATTCAAGATTCATTTTTCGAGGTGAGTGTTGCTTTAATAGTGTACTCTGTTGGGACTGAGTAAAAAGGAAGGCTTGAAAAAAAAAAAAAAAACATAAGTTCTATTCACATTTTTACCAGCTCAAATGCCTCGTGGTTAGAGTGTCCAACCTGAGATTGAGAGGTTGTGCCCTGCTGAGTCATAATAAAGACTGTTAAAAATGGTAGCCAATGCCTCCCTGCTTGGCAGTCAGCAAGTGTTGTATTGGGGGCAACATATCCAGGAAGGTGTACATATAGGGGAGACTGGGGACAGTTGCAACACTTTTTACATTACTCTCAGTTACTCAGAGACTATTTGGACTAGGCTCACCAAAACTTTACATATTAAACCTACATCTGTCTGCTAAAGGCCCATACCATTTAAAGATGGCTACATATAACATATCAATCACAATATTTATTTGAATAGAGGAATTCAGACGTTGCAACTGACCCCAAACCTGGGGACAGTTGCAACACGGATCAGGGACGGTTGCAACATATCGAAAAAACATTAAATTTCACACATTATCTTCTGCTTTTTGTCTAAATAAGCACAGTATACAATATTAAGGTATTTAATAAGTTTTGTTTTGTGTAAAACATGGCCTACCTTGAGTCAATGTACAGATGTTACCGAAGCTATAAAAACTCAATATTTCATTTTGAGACAAAAAGAATAGAATAATTTGCAATACAAAAAACCTTTATCAAACATATGAACAAACAGTGAACTGTTTTAGTGAACAAAATTCTCATTATTTTAAAGCTCCAGTGAATATAAACTTTGACTTGAAGTTTTATTAAAGGCACAAAAATGTTTAAAAAATAAGAGAGCAACACTCGGCTCCCCCCAACAAATCTGCTGCCTTGTGAACAATTCCACCAGCTCCTTTTTTTTGGTTTTCTTTACACTTTTCTTTGTGGTTTGCTTTTCTTCTATTCTTTTTTTTGCCTTCCTCTGTACAGATTTGTTTTTTTCTTCTTCCAATGCTTTCTTCACAGGCGTGTCTGTGAGTATGGCAGTGGAGCGCCATTTTCTGCCTTTTGCAGACTCTTTTCTTGCTCCTGCTTTGGGATGACTAATTGCTCATTTTTGCTCTACAAGTTATTTGGGGAATTATTTTGTTTATCATTAGCATTAGTTTCTCATAATGATTGCCTGTTCTGTTCATCATGAGCAATTGTGCCTATTTTCAACTAGAAATCTTCCAAAATACGGTTGTGTGGTCTGTTTTGATATGACTAGCCTAATTATCATGGTTTTGTCATGACTGGTATCAGTCATGAAAAAACACCATGTGCTAGCTAGCCACATTGACACTGACACACGTAAACCATGTCATTTAATAGTCAACAAAACAGTGATTCAAACTAGGTAGGTTTGGATTAATTCATACAAAAGATCAGGACAGTATGACAAAAATACAGCTCATGAAAAAAAGCTACTCTCATACCTCCAAAACAACTTTGTGATGATAGAAGCAGGACCAGATGCTCAATATGGCCCCTTTCTTCTTGGTGGGCAGAGTGTCTAACTGAGCATGTGCAGTGTGAGTGTTATCACTCTAACATGTTTCTGATTAGAGAAATAAGGCTTGTTGCAACCGTCCCTTGTTGCAACTGTCCTCAGTCTCCCCTACATCAAGGTCCAGAATCGGGAAATTGGCTCTCGGCCCACTGCAAGGCTACTTACTTTTTTATTCACATTTGCAATTGCAAGTGAAACCAATCTAAAACATTTGCATCTTCCACGGCACTCTGATTTTCAGCCACACGTGGCTAGTTGTTCACAACTTTGTGCAATTGGTGCATTTGCTGTCCAGAAGACCCCCCATTGTTCACCAAGCTTTTTCCATCCCCAGTCAGCAGGACTCTCTGCTTCTGGCTGACACTGGGTTGCTTGACCCCATATGCAGCCTGCCTAATATGCATCATGTTTAGTGTGTTGAAGCAGAGCCGCTCTTGTTGGAGGAATGGCTTCATATGGCCTCTGCTTTCGGGCAAACATGTCAAGTCTAGCCTCATCTACACTAACAGGTGTGCTTGATCGATCATACAGCAGGACCACAAACTTCTCAAGGATCTCCAGGTCACTATCAGTCAGAACAGGAGGTTACTGACTTAGTTTGCTGAAGATGAGAGAGGCCTCAGGAAAAATGTCCCAGGTTTGCAAGGCACCTCAACCATAGACATAGTACACATTCAGGTATGGGATACAACTAGGTTCGGGTCACCTACACCTAGCCCGATCATTCATCCAGTATCATTTAAGTGCCGTGTGATCTGTACACCTTCCAGGTAAGCATACATGAACAAGTCATGTATTGCCACGCTTACCCTTGGCTCGGCTCTCACGTGCTGGCACAACCTGTCAATTCAGGTGTGGCTATCTAACTACATTTATTACTAGCTAATTGATGAGGGGCTGGTAGACAGCATTTGGGACACTAAACTTAGCTATACTATTACTGCTAGTCAAAAACTACAGTGTGAGTAAAACTAGATCAGCTGACACTGAATCCCATGCTGAGTTCCACAGCAGTGAAGTCACCAGTGTGCCCTGGTTGTGTAATGACGTTCACTCTATTAAACAAAACCTTCCTTAACACACTAAATTGAGCTCTGACAGAAATGGTGGCCACCTTGAAAATGGTCTCCATCTTGAATTTTTGAGTGGCACACACCTTTTTCCATGAGAATGTTCCTTGAAGAATATTTGTACCAAATTTGATGATAGCATCACCATTTGAAAAGTTGATGTAAGGATTCAATAGAAATGGCGGCCATCTTGAAAAATGGTTGCCATCTTGAATTTTTGAGGGACAAGCACCATTTTCCAAAAAAACATTCTTAAGAGAGTATTTTCACAAAATGTTATGCCTACATCACTGTTTGAACGATTGGCATAATGAGCATTTGACAGAAATAGCGGCCATCTTGAACAAATGGCCGCCATGTTGAATTTTTGGGTGGCCAACACCTTTTTTTCCAAAATGTGACCCTTAGAGAGTATCTGTGCCAAACTTCATGCTTGTATACCAATTTGAACGATTCTCTTGAAATATGTCATTAATCTGCTCCACTACATGGAGAGATGGGACGGAAGCAGTGTAGGAACACAAGCCTTGTCTCTGCATCTTAAGGTGGTCTCATTTCAGCCATGATTACCTTTAACCCAAATCGACTCCTTTTTCCAGCATATGGGACTGAAAGCCCCCATATCCTGGCCTGGCAAATCCTCTCCTCTCCACAAAGTGAGAGAATGTTGTTTATCTTGCTATAAACAGATCACCAGAGATCTTCTTTGTAATTTACAACGACTAAGCACATCTGGTCTGTTCCTCTTCCTCCAAAGAAGATGAACCCCTGTTCCTCAGGTCAAACAAGGTCAAGCCCGATAGAGTTTTCTTTGGTCACACCAAAAGGAAGAAGGACTGGTTTCTAACATAGATGTGGTGATTTAAGATGTTTTACTAATCTACGTGTCTCTTCCTCTGGAACATTCTCCAGTGGGGGAAGGCTTAATGGGAAACCTAATCTGTGTGTTCTTCTCCTCACATGTCCAGCTGTTATTTACGACCGTTGTTGTTCCTGGGTCTGACATACCATTCCCCCTTTGCAGTCTTCTGTTCTCACCCAAATTCAAATACATCCTAAATAACTAATAAACTACAATTCCAACTTCTTAATTTTAGCGGATTCCAAAAATAGCGTAAGAAGGTCATTCAACAGAAGTTTGAGGTCAACAGAAACCCCCTCCCCTTTGTCGATGGAGGAGAGACTTGAAGATCATCATTCCTTGTGTAATACTTGTATTTTTTACCAGTTAAATGTCTGATATGTTTTGTTAAAGATAGAACTACAAGGAATATGTATAAGTCCTTGGTTCTACTGTGTATTGTATACTATATTGTTATATGTTGTATACTTTGGTGCTTCATGTCTTAATCAGGTTATAATTCTCTTGAATGACAAATGATCATTATCATGTTGCATCTTTTCACGAAGGCAAAAATTCGACTTTTAAGATGGTGAAGTTTTGGGAAGGTTAACACATGATTTCAAAACATTAAATCCAATAGTATAGTTAGATTAACTTTTTGGGAGCCTCAATGCAGATCACAGGAGGTGTGACACTGTCAGCCGGCCTCCCCATTCAGTCTGCTGCAGCAGGTCATAAAAACAGACACTCTCCCCTGCTCCCCTTCTTCTTCTTCTTCTCCGGACACACCTCTCTCCCTGTCTTCTTCTCCCCCTGCTTCTTCTCCTTCTTCTCTCTTCTCTTCTTTGTTTTTCATTTTTATTTTATTTTTATTTTTAGAGTAATCTTTACTTTTATTTTTGCAACAAGCTCTAAGACAAGCGAATTGAATCCCTACTTTAAGTATTTACTTTTATTCAAGTTTTTAATAGAACAAATTCTTTTCTTTTTGATTTTATACTGTTAAAGTATCACCGCCTGATTCAGAAGAAGTTGAATTAATTTCAGAATCAGAACTTGAGTACCACTATTTGAAACCATCGAGAAAAGTCTTTTTCAAGACTGTGATCATCTGATGAAGAACGTTGCAAGCCTTGCAAGGAGTCTCCAACAAAAGACTTTGTGTGCTCCCAGCCGAGACCAACTCTGCCCCCAGCGCTCCCAAGGCGGAAACCCCGCTGGGCCTTCGGACAAGAGTACAGGCCTTCCCTCTGGCTACTGGACCGACGCGCCGTGCCGTAGTCCAACCCAGAACTCTCGAGAACACCAAACTTCAGTGCCTCCTGACTCCCAGACAAAACCGGCTGAATGTCTTCATGCAGCTGGATCCACACACATGAGAATGAGTGGTGTCTAAAGTTCTGACTTCTGTCAAAGTTCTGACTTCTGTCTAAGTTCTAACTTCTATCTTATGAACTTAAGAGAATTAAAATTAGGGTCTCATAGTATTAAGAATTACTCCCGTAATATTTAATATATATATAACCCGACCCTTTAACTTTACCATCACACAATTTTTTTACTTTCCTAATTGCAGTCTTTACATTTTCTGTTATCTGTTGTTCGTCTAAAATTGTCATGTCTTTTATTTTACCCAAATTATTTAGTCAATAAACATATAATCATTTGTCTTTGTCTGGAACTTAATTTTAATGTGGAGAACTGATGGATACGTGCAAAGAATTCACTACTTCAGAATATTGATGCTTGGGACAGTCGAGCCGTGGGGGGATGAGAGGTCTCTGATTAGTCTCTTTTTTCCTGAGAATTTTCTGGTGGCTATGCCAATTGGACTGATTCTGAATGTTGGGAAGGGTGGGCTGGAAAATGGGCCGATCATGAAGGATTCTTTAACTTCCTTATCCAGGAGTTTGTCGACTATATCAGGCTCTGTGATGGCTGACTGCAAATTTGTGGCATGTGTAGGAGGAATCTGGCATGACCTGCAAACCTGGGTGGAAGCCGTGTGTAAAACCCTGGATGAGGAGGTTAATGAACTGGCAGTCTGGATGGTTCTTTAAGGCGGTGGCGAGAGCGTTCATTTTGATTGGGGTATTGAGGTACTTACACAAGCTGTGTTTGGTGGGGTTATGAGGGCAGGTAGGTCTGGAGTGGGCACCGCCGCAGAAGGAGCAGGTGTGGAAGAATTGGCAGCTTGAGGCAGTGCACCCTAGGTCATTGTAATTGTTACACACCATCCTTCTGCCCTGGTAAAGGATTGGTTTTCCTCTCTTATCCACGCCTTTGGGAAGGGGGCCGAGGGGGGTTGGCTGGATGTTAGCTGGTTTTGGGGTGATAGACGGTGGGGGGCTGCTGTGGGCAGGCTGCAGAAAACGGCAGGATTCCGTTTATTTTGGGCTGAGGTGGTGCAAGGCAAGGGAGCAGAGAGGGTGCATGCTGTGGCCGGGTGGGATGGTGCGCCGCACAGGTCACAGTTAAGGGAAGAGCGAGCTGCGAAAACGCGGCAATACAGCTCGGGGTCTAATGTGCCCCAGTATGTTCCCTGGTTAAATGGCTGCAGGCGTCCGGTGGCTTGTGATGCAAAGAAGATGTGATAAGTGTAGAAAGTGTGTCCGAACCGCAAGGCCAGGTCTAAGGTCAGTGACATGTAGTCGTCCAGTTCTGACCTGCGGTCAGGGAAGGTGGAACAGATGATGTCACGGTACAGTGAGAATGTGAAAGTGAATTCAACGGCTGTGAGTTCCTTGGAGCAGGTGGTGAGTGGCTGTTTGAGTTCAATGGGGCCGAGTGAAGTTAGCACTTCCCTGGGGAACTGAGGATAGCATGTGGAAGGGTGAATGAGTTGAGCGAGGTCAACATAGTTACTGGCAAGGATCTGATGCCTGAGTGAGGGTGACATGGGGGATGGTCGAGCGGGTGTGACTGGACATGCTATGGGTGGTGCGGTGGCTAATGTGAAGCTGTTGGGCGGAGGAAGATGGGTGGGAAAGGCGCTGAAACCTGCTGCGGGTGGAGCTGTGGAAAAAAGGGGTGCATGAAATGGAGGATGAGAAATGTTATTTACTTGTGGGTTATGGAGGAGGGGGGAAGGGTAGGGGAAGGGAGAGGGAAAATGAGAAACAGGAGGAAATGGAGGATTTTTACCAGAGGCGCCGGCGTAAGTCGCTGTTGGAGGTGTGGCCTGGGTGACGGTGGTGGCCTGTATCGAGGTGGGAGGCGCTGAGGTGGTCAGGGAAGATGGGATAGGAAAGGTAGAAACAAGAGAAGCGGAAAGGATGCTGGGATGGAGGGATGCGTGTGCTCGGGTTATTTGTGAGGGCTGAGGAAAAAAGGAAGAGGGTTGGGATAACTCTGGGACAGGAAGAGCCTGATACGACCTGGCCCTCTGAGAGGGCTGATGCTAAAGGCTGAGTGTCTTGGGCCGTGCGGCACGCTGTGACGTCATCGAAGTTGCTGCGGACGCGGCGCTGCGAACCCAGAAGTGCTCGGTAAGCTCAGTGAGGGAGAGTGGTGTGTTGCTGAGAGTCCGTGAGGAGTTGGAAAAGTTTTGCCTTCTTGTCAGAGCGATGAAAAGGGATGTTGAGTTGGCTGAGTGTGTGTTTGAGGCGAGCGACTGTCCAGTCAGAGATGTTTGTGGCTGAGGCGCCATCGGAGTTGCTTCACCTGTTGCTCGAGCACCTGGACATCGAGCAGGTAGGTGATGACCGTGTGGAGAGGCCAACATCCCTCGGACGCCAAAGACGGGATCTTCCCCTTGGGCTGCTGGAAAGCGAAGGTCCAACAATGTTGGGGATGTTAGAAGATGAATGCCGAGAGCGCCGGGGAATGTGGATGACGGAGCGCATCTGAGGTAGCTGACAGGACTGAATATTGTCGTTGATTGATGGAGAGGTTTCTGGGACTTCTGGAGTGTGATGGTCTCCTTCAAATGTGTCGCTGTCTGATGGGTAGAGAAGGAGCTGGTCCATTGTTGAGGTAAGCATTCTTTTTTCTTTTGCTTTTTTCTTTCACTGCCGGTCTGTCAGGATCATGTGAAGACTGAGTCAAGGAGAAAGAGACGGATGTGGTGTGCTTAAATGCTACTGCGGAAATGGGACGCGTTCGAGGCGTGGTCTTAGTTCCCGAATCTACTTTATCAAACATTGATTGTAACAACATAAAACAGTGAACAGTGAACGATATGAACATGTTATATATTGACACAGATTCAAGGTACAAAATCAGCACTCACCTACCACTGACCAATAAAAGCAGTCATGAACAGTTTCTGGGGTTTCCATGAAAGCTAAGTGTAGGTTCACGTTTTTTGTCGAGCAACTGCAGGTTGTCTTAACGAGTATCCCTTTAGCGTTAAATTCTGAATTCACGTTACCAACTCTAGCCACATAAAACCCCCAGAAACTACCTGACTTGAACCGATAGATTAATGTTAAACTCTTTTTCCTCCCTACTCTGAGGTCATGAAGCTTTTTGTGTTTCCTCATTGACCTGTAGCAGGTAGCCCTGACGCTCACTCTCCCTGCTGGATGTTTGTTTGAAACTGTGAGATTGGACATTATTAAATTATATATAAAATGTAATTGTACATCAATTGAACATATTACAGTCGATTAGATATTCTGTCAAGTTGTCAAAGGCAGCAAGCTACCACAGCTCATGTGAGCTAGAATAGCTAGCTAGCTCGCTAATTAATGTCACTGTTTTTGTGATCATAATTTACCTTCATAGTTGTCGATAAAACTGGACGGATAGATCTTGACGCCCTTTTTGTGCTTACTCCTTGGAGCAGAGCTTCCTCTCTGAACCAGACGATGTATGTCACTAATTGTGATGGTGGGGAGATCTTGCAAACACCGGGAGTAGAAGAGTGCCATTGCTGCACCGCCAGAAATTCACTCGCCGGAAATGATCGCTAAGCAAACCGGAAGTCGTCAACATTCTACTTACACGAGTGAATTGCCCCTGCAAAGACAAAACTCCTCAGGTTACCAAGCAAAATCGATCCTTTATAACTGAGTTATTTTACACTAATGCAGAAATGCATAATCTGTGACTATATTAAACACTGCAATATACAGTACAGTGTACCTTTAAAGCAATAACCCAATTTCAAAGTTATCACTTTTAAGCAGTTTCGACACATTGTTCCTAACTGCTGATGTGGTCTTAACCTATATTCTGTGGGCAGAACTAACGGTCATATATAGTATAGTTTACTTTAAATTTACTTTAATTTGTGTTATTATGACTCTTTTGAATACAACAATACTACGAATACTACAAAGTAATACATCAAAAGCATAACTAAACTGTAGGAATGTAGCCAAATTTGTTCAAATTATGTTTTCACAATAAATATTCTAATAAATGTGGTAAAGAAAGACTGCAACTAACTCAGTAGAGTTAACAATATTCCACTGCCACAATAGTCCATAATAATCCACAATAGGCCCCTCCACCCCACACCGTGAAAAAATACCTTACCTTTTTCCTGTGAGCATTTTTCCTCATCTAGTTTCTTCTTTTTTCTGAACCAGATGAAAAGGTTTGTTTTGATGCCATGCCGTGAATGACCTGTGCCAGCAGCTCAGCACAACTCGCCTTGCCTCTCCTCGCTTAGTAGTACTGGTCGTCATAGCAATGCGGCACGGTAGAGACCAGATCTGACCAATCAGTAGAGACCAGATTTGACCAATCAGCGGCTGTATGTATCGCCTTGGCTCGCTTGGAACCTCAGTGGAGGTGCTATGAAAAAAGTGCCAGGTCCTTTTCACACCCTTTCCGTCGGGTCACTCCTCAGATATTGAGGCTAGACTTGCAACTTGAGGGGGCCCTCTAGTGGTGCAGGGGCCCTATGCACCTGCATAGTCTGCATATAGCAAGAAACGGCTCTGCTGAAATACAGTACCTCTGTAGCAGGAAGTAAACTGGGATGTTGTTCAAGGGTATTTCAGTAGGGCAGATAGTTGCGAACATCTTTCTGGAATCATTGGACCACACTGTCATACTCAAGCCATCCTTTCCACACATAGACCAGAGCTCATTTTCAAGACTTAAACAATGAGCCTTTTTATTCTGGACAGGGAATTGCCCCCTCTAACTGTTCTAATTCTGTGCTAGCTGCGATTTAAGAGCTTGACTGTGTATTGGGACACACATTCACAGCAGAATAAGAGAACAGAACATTTTCTGGGAGGATGTCATAGATTTACGATCATTGTTTTTTCTTTGCAGATAAAAATGGCATTCCTGAACTGATTTATATGTTTGGATTGAGTTAATTGTGGAGAGAGAAAGTTGTCTGGATGAAGGTATGAAACAAAGTAATAAATCTCACCCTCTGAGTGATCACTTAAGAAAGATTAAGCGGTCTCATTAATATATAGTAGTATATATAATATATAATAGTGAGCTGCCAGGTACCTTTGCCTAGCTGAAAGACATACATCTGGCAATTTTGAAAGAGATGGCAGAGAAACTGTTCAAGTGTAAGTACAAGTAATTGTATTTTTTGCAATGAATCGCTGTAATTCAGACAAGACTGCAGAGTATCCCATACTGTCATGTTTGAATCCTAACTTACAGCACTGTCTCACCGTGTGTGTGATACACACATGTGGTCATGATTGCAAAGCATTCCATATCTGATGTGAAAGTAAAAGGGAATAGTGTGCAAACCATAAAGAAGTGATAGGTAAGAACTGACTCAGAAAAAATAAATAAAATAAAATAACATGCTGAAATTAATAATGATTGTGAATTGAACAAACTCAGGCATTGAGGGAACTTATGTGAGACTCACATGAGTCAAATGTCATATATGTGAATATACCTAGCTGGTAAAATAGACTTAGAATAAGTAATAGAAGTTTCATTGTCCCACATGTTCAGCATATTCAACTTTACTGGAGAAATGACTGATACCATGTTACTTTTAGGCTATTGAACAGGGATGCATAAAGTTACATGTTTTGTGCTCCACAGTAAAGTCATTCAACGGATGGGGATGTTGGCGAGGCTGACCCCCACCCAAGCACTGAAGAGGTAGGATAAATTCAAAGGAAAATTCTAGGTTAGCCTCTGTACTCCGGTGTGGTGCCTAATTTCTAGTATATAACTATTGTTGAGTCCACATGGGATTTGTTTTTTCATGTGATTTAGCAATCACCTTCAGCAAAGCAAAGGGGTAGTTCCACATACCAATGGTATAAGGCCGACCAACGACTGCTAGCCAATCAGAGGCAGAGTAGGATGGGTCTTTATCAAATCAGCTCAAATGGAAACGAAGTGTATTGAACCAGGGGAAGACAGCCTTACTTGGGAAAAGCATGAAGAACAAATGTCGCTGGACATGGATAGAGGAAAATGGTGGAGATGGGAAGCCGTTCAGCACTTGGTTTTACAAATTGAGGGAGCTGGGTGCTTGCTTCTGCAGCGCATGCTTGAAGAAGCTACTGTACAGCAGCAGTGGGAAGAAAGTGCTTGCTCATTGTGATTTAGATACCAGTCACAAGCTTAGGTCCATGCACCCTGTCACACAAGTACGTTACCAGGAACAATGGCTACAATTGCCACTGCGGCTTTAATGACTGACCGTGTTTGCCACCAAAAAATACGTGTGTGCACGTTCACAGCAGAATAGGGTTAGGGCACAGTTTATTAGTGCAAAAGTGGACACTAAAATATGCCCCCCCTTTTTGAGAGGAAGGACTTTGCCTTAGTGTCTGGTCCAAAAATATGAAGGCTGATTACTGCAACAGTCAAGACCATAAATATGGAACACAAAAATGACGATAGAAATATAAGAAAATACTGTAACAAATGCTATAGCAAGTATGCATGTTTTATGTTGATGAAGGTTTTCAGTCATCCAGGTCATGGTAATCCTAAATGCTGTATCTTAGGCAACTTCAAGAAACTGAAACACGTGCAGTTGCCTATGATACAGCACTTATGTTTACTTATGATTACGCATGTTTTAGACCCATAAAGCTGTAAAGATTTGTTCACATTATAGAGATTTGTCATTGGATGACAGTCAAAGAAGTCAGCAAGGGGCGCTCAGTAGCTCAGTTGGTAGAAGGGCTTCCCATTCTGACCTGAGGCCCTTTACTATGTGTCACCCCCCTCTCTCCCATCCTGTTTCCTGTCATTTCTGAAGCTTTCCTATCGTTAAAGCCAAATAAAGACCAAAATAATAATAATAAAAGGCTGGACATCATAAAAACGTTATTGATGCGGCTATCTCAACCCACATTCCACCCAAAGGCATGGCCAAACATGTATCAAAACTCATGGAATTCATCAAACCCTCCTCACCCACAGATGCAGTCAGGCAGGCCTTAGCCTGAAACATGGAATCCTGGATGGAAAACTGGATCTAAACATACTCCAGGGATCCGTTTCACGAAGCAGGTTTAGTGAAAACTCTGAGTCTGTTAACCCTGAAATGAGGGAAACTCTGAGTTTTCCGTTTCACAAAGGGAGGTAACTCAAACCAGAGAAAGAGGGGTAACTTAAGCTCTCGGTCAGTTACCATGGTAACATACTCTCTGAACCTAACCTGATCGGGACCAGGTTTTTCTAAACAAACCTCGAGTTTCTCTCTGTCTCCGCCCTCTTTCAGCCACACAAGGTATTTGATTTCCTCATTCATTCAGTCAGCAGGCGAGTTTTGGCGTAGTATAGTTCTCATTGATCATTGCAAAAATCAGTCAGTAGGCCTACATTTCAAGTTATATTAGGTGGCGACTATTTTCACTACCATGGCATGTCCTTTTGATAATGATCCCGTGGATGAAGGTGCAGCATTACTGCGCAGAGAATTAAATATTTGTCGGGAGATGATTATCAGACCGCGCATAGATGTTCTTGCATTTCCAGACAATTATCTTTTTGAGCGGTACCGCTTCACTTCACAGTCCATCATTTACATACACAACCTGATCCGTCCTTACATTTCCAACATTACCAACCGAAGTCATGCTCTCACATCCCAGCAGATATTGTGTGTTGCGCAGCGTTTTTTTGCAAATGGGAGTTTCTTTATACAACATCGGAGATGCAGAGCACTTGAGCAAGGCAACTGTATCAGAGCGGTCAGAAAAGTGTGCCTCGCCCTGAAACGGCTACTACCCATCTTTATCATTTTCAGCTCCTCTGCCTCCGTTAGAGGTGGCGGTGCTGGACCACCACCCATTTTACGGGCATCTGCTTTCTTTCTTTTGGCTGAGTAGAAGTCTGTGTTAGTTTAAATAGGCTTAATTATTTAACAGAACATGATATAGATGAGAAGACATTTATATGTGTGAAAACAGCATTATGTTGGGGATAAAACAACTGTACAGTCAAACAGCCACTTAATATTTACTTTACAATGTAAAACATGATCAAAATGAGGTACCCCCATGAGATTATGCCGAGGTCTTACCTGTTTGAACAATGTTTTTATGTTTCATCTTAAGCTGCTGCCAAGTGCGCTTCTCTCCCTCAGGTTTGCACCTAAATGAAATAAATTAATAGGCTACCACTCAAGTTTCCACCTGTAATATTATTGTGATTGCAAAGGACTACATTTAAACTTACGCATTGACCCGAGCAGCAATGTTCTCCCACGCCGTCTCCCTCTCTTTTGCTGCTGCAGCGGTGTTACACTTTCTTCTGAAAACGTGCTCAAACTCATGAGCACATTAATATTTCCAATTTCAGTGGGGTGAAAAACGTAGCCCTCCTCTTCCCTGTTGCCATGGTGACTCGTCGAATCAGGGCTCCATTGATGCTGTCTTTTTATACTTGTGATGCACGTGCTTAACTCCAGGTTAAACTACTCGGAGTTGATCAAACTAACTCAAATCAGCTGTTCTGGAACCGAAAACTCAGAGTTTCCTATCTCAGAGTAGATCAACTCAGAGTTCAGGGTTAGACTCAGAGTTTGTTGAACCTGCTTTGTGAAACGGACCCCAGGGTCACTAATTAAACATCATCCTTTCTCACAATAACTAACCTTATGCTGAACCACTTCACTGTGCAGGCTGCCTAATCACTGCTTCAGTGCAGCTCTGACCATTCAACCATGCCAGAATCTGTGCCATCTACCTCCTCGAGGTCCCTGGTGTCCATCCCCAAGAGTGGACCTGTGGGACAGACAGGAGTTTCCATTCTTAATTACACCACGGAAAGTGGTGGGGACAGTATGGAGGACTAAAAGTGTCACAATTAAATAAATAAATACACCATTAAATCATTAATTAAATGTGTCATTAATTCATTAAAATTGGAATTAAATGTGTCATTAATTCATTAAAATATCAATTCATTTGATGTAAAAAAAACCCCATATAATTATTTCACTATTTAATTAATTATTTCTAGTCCTGTGTTACAGTGCTTCATGAATTTATTTTATCTGTCAAACTCACTCATCAAAGTCGATGGGCTGCACATCAAGTCAAGGCAAATTAATTCCAGATAATGGATTGATGCAATCAAACAAAACTTTATTGGCAATGCTGTGGAAGGCTCAGTCCCCTGCTAGCCCCACTGTTGATACAGAGTGCGAGGTGCAGGATGTAGCATCCCCGGCTGAATGATGGTTAGACTCTCTAACTGATGGTCAAAAGTGTTTATTACAGGAACCTTGTACACTCTCGAACACACCTTCGAACACCTCATCTCTGTTTCTCTGTACCGACAGGATAGCTGAGCTAATGCTAATTAGCGTTTCCACTAGCTCAAACATGCTATATCAAACTGTACAAATCTGTAAAAGTTACAATCTGAATTAAACATTAAACATGTCATGAAGCGATATGACAACAAACCCTGTGCCCTTTATCAGCCAGGTACTAAGTAGATCATTTTCATCACGTTCAGCAAAGACCATGCAGGCACACTTCCAACACGCAGACACACACGATTCACAAGAACACAGATGTTTTCAGGTCACAGAGAGACACTTTCAAAATAAAAGTCCCACATTTATCGTATAATAATTAATTAAATAATAACCTGGCTTCAAAGAATAATAGTAAACCAAATGAAAACAAGATGTTCTTATAAATAATCATCACATTAAAGGTAATTTAAAAAGGACAAAAGAACTTGATCTCACTAGCAAGTTCAAGGGGATGTTCTTTTGGTTTCAAGACCAAAGCAATGGATTAGACTAAATTTGTGTTAGCCCCGCCCACTGACTTTGATGGGTGAGTTTGACAGATAAAATAAATTCATGAAGCACTGCAACACAGGACCATGAAATAATTAATTAAATAGTGAAATAATTATATATGTTTTTTACATAAAATGAATTGGTATTTTAATGATTTATTGACACATTTAAATCCAATTTTAATTAATTAATGATACATTTGATTAATTATTTAATGGTGCATTTATTTATTTAATTATGGAACTTTCAGTCCTCCACAGGATAGAGCCAGCCCCACTATTGCATTCACAGTCTACTCCCATAAGTGGAAACTGGAGTTTGGCACCACCTGCTGGGCAGAACGGGGATGGTTCCCCCTTAATGGCCCTTTCCTCCCTATTGTGGCTAGAAAAGCTATAACACCCAGTCTGGCTTCCTCTCTACCACAGGCCCACTCTCACCTCTCCTCTTCAGGTTTTTTTATTTTTTTATTTTTATTTTTTTTTCATTTTATTTATTCATATGCACAATGATAAAAAAACAAAAACAGAATCATACTTCATAATACAAAGGCAAATGTTTGTGCAGGAGAGGAAAAGAAGCCCAAAGGGCTTATATAAAATCCTCCCTCTCAATACAAAATCACTAAAAGAGATTAACTAATAAAAAAGAAAAGAAGAAATAAAAAGCAAAAAAACGGAAAGAAACAAAGAAAAGACACAATAAACAAATAAACATAGAGTGAAAAATATCCATAAAATTACAAATTCAGTTCAGTTATACTAGACATGAGTATTATTTTGCCTGGATAGAAGATAGCTAACCAGACTAGTCCTAAACATTTTGTAGGATGATATAAGCTTAAGAGACCTATCTAAAAGGTTCCAGAGTCGGGGTCCATGGAATTTGATAAAGGATTTATGCCTGGATGTACGACAAAGAGGTAAATGAAAATACTTCAGACCTCTCACTGAATAAGAGTGAATACCTGATGATAACAAAAAAAACTTATGAAAAGTGCCTGGAATGTCTTGTTTGTGATGAATGAATTTAGACATAAACAGACATGTTTGAAACATATTAATAGAAAAAATTGATAAAAGTTTAAATTTGCTAAATAAGGGTGCAGATGGCGCTTGATTAGTGGAATTTTAAATCATTCTCAAGAATCTTTTTTGAATTGAGAATAGCTGATTAAGGTATGAGGAATATGAAGCACCCCAAACAATGTTACAGTATGTCAAATATGGATAAATTAAACTGTGATATAATGTCATAAGACAGGACTGATTAACTAAGGAAGAGACTCTTCTGATAATGCCATAGGACTTCATAATTTTTTTGCATACATGCTCAATATGGTTTTCCCAAGATAATCTTTCATCAACTAATATACCAAGAAATTTTGCACAGGAGACTTGTTTGATTTCAATGTTATTAATTTGCAGCTTTGAGTCCTGCTTAGGAAGAGTTTTATTTTTGTTTCTAAAAAGTATATAATTTGATTTGTTTACATTCAAGGAAAGGTTTCAGCTCCCATCCTCAGCCTCCACCATCTTTCTCCTCCTACATGGACTTTGTTAAGCCACACTCAAAAGGGCTACCTACAGGGGAGAGAGATAGAAAAAATTGGGGACAAATCAGCAATAGACAGCTACAATAGACAGAATATACAGGAGTAAGGGAGAAATTGAGACCACCACTACATCAGGACTTGGCACAAAACCATAAACAGATTTGTAAAAATATACACACCAATCTTGTTCAATGTCGCCGTTGACAGTCCCTCCATCTATGCAGTCTCTGATCTCCCTGTTACCTCTGCAGGGTGTGTGGCGACACCATGGCCTGGCTTGGAACCCGAACCTGGGTTGAAACTGGGCTCACAGATACAACAAGAGGTGGTCAGGGACCAAATGATGGGACAGAGATATATACAGAACAAAAATGAACACCACCTCCTCTGATCACACCACTAGAAACATCTCTTTTGAGCCCAGGCCTCCGACCTCCCTGGTCTCAGTAATCACCCACGGTGTGCCGCTGGCTGCAGAGGGATGTGGGGGGGGGGGCTACAAAATGACGTGCAGCAAACTAGGGTAACCTTTCACCCCAGTTACCACCTGGCCAGACCTTGTAAAGAACTAAATAACTGGTATCTTAGGTGCACAAAGCCTACTAGGTTTTTAGGGGACTCAAATTTACATGTCTGCAGACCTGTGTGACATGGAAGGGGGACCAGTGTAGAAGAGAGGTTGGTGATCAATAATTTGAGGAGGTGCCTTTAGGCCTCAACATTAAAAACAGAACATTGGTAATGCTATGGTCATGGAGTTTGCAATAAGTTGTTGATATGACAAATGTGAATGCTTGTGTGTTGCCTCATTACTGTGCATTGTTTTCACCACCTACTCACCTGCACTCAATACTAGTGCTTGAGTCAAGAGGTCTTACCCAGCTTCATCCAACAGGGGTCCTCCTTACACCACAAAAGAGTGTTGTGTCTCCCATCCTGCTTTTTAAAGGCTTCACAAGCCAGCCTGCAGGCCTCAAAATAAATGGATAAAACATGTACTTAAATGTGGTAATACAATGTTTGTGTGGGTATGTAATTCTCTTTATTTACCCACATATTTAACTACTCTATAGGCCTTAAACTACACAGCTGCACCTATGCACAACCTATATTTTTCTATGGATAATGTGGGTATACGCAACCTTATGCAGGCCTCTGCACCAGTGCACTGGACCCACATTTGTGGCAATCAAGCAGCAACTTTTCTAACCTAAGCCTTGCCTCTGGCTCTCTATCCCAAACTGTGCCACACAGAAGGACAGTATTGGGGAGAGTTGGTGTGGCAAATAATAAACAACAACAAAGAGTGTTCATAAGGAACTCTTTGCCTAAAATACAACACAACTATAATGTGTATTTTTTTGGTCGTTTCATTTTGTTTTTGAAAATTTCAACTTTGAACAAGCTTAGAAACTACTAAGTTGCATATAAATTACATTTCTGAACAATGCAAAACTCAAACCCAGGAACAATGTTACTTATAAGAACTAGTGGTGTCAACAATAATCGATTCGGCGATGCATCGCAATGCGGGGCATGCACGATTCAGCATCAATGCGGCAACGTGCCATAATCGATTATGTCACTGTTTATTTTCTGGCCTCGAGTGAACAATAAAGTTGTGAAGTTTCAATTCCTTCCAGGGGCATTTCCGGAGCAACGTTGTAATGACATGCGCAGCTTGTAGCTACATGCTAAGCGGCAGCACTAGCTAGCATAACAACAACACTAAAGAATCAAGATGGCTAAGGTGGAGGGACATGACCGTGATAGACGGGTAATTAAAAACGCACCCATCTCAAACCGGACCATGTCGATCAGCTTGTGTTTTTACACAAGAACCTTGAAATTCCCAAATGCTGAACAGTGAGAAGTTATGATGTAGGCTTAGGTCAAACTATATATTTTCTCACTCTGTAACGGATTGTTGATGATCGTGATGTTGAACTGGGACGGAAGAAGTTGTTTGCACAATTTTGGAAGTAGGCTAGGCCTACACACTTTATTTTTTGTTTACATTACAATGTATTTCACATCTTGATATTTTGTTGTATGCAGCTGATGTGATTGCCAGATAGGATTCTCATCTCAGGTATATAATTGTCATTGTCTTAAAGCTGCTAAGCTGCTGTTTTGTTGAGAATAGTTGCACTTGACTTTACTACTTGAAAAAAAGTTTCACAGTAATAAGTGGTTACTGTGTATTGCACTGAATATTTTTATTGCTGGGTGCCTGGGTGGTTGTTGTTACAATAGTGTGACTGGGATTACTGATTAATGTTTGAGTTCAGGAAGTGCCCTGTCTTAGAGCTGCTATTTTACTGTGTGTAAAAAAACACTTATGGTCACTGCTGGAAAAAGTTGGCTGTTATTGCTCTATTTAATTTCAAATGGTTCTAAAGCAGAGAGAAGAGAAACATTTCTCATTCAAAGCACTGAAAGCAGTGATTTATGTTTTCTTTTTCAGGTTTGAAAATGCCATATCCAATACCCTATACCATTACATTTTATTTTATGTAATGACATTTATGTCAAAGATACAGGAGAGTGATAATACACACATAGCAGCCAATACAATCTGTTGTTCAATATCTGACTGCTTGTATTGCCTCATGACTGATGAAAAATTTGCTTTGTTGTGTGCAGTAGAATTTTTATGCATCGCAATGCATTGTAGAATCGAATTGAATCGAATCGTTACCTGGTGAATCGTAATCAAATCGAATTGTGAGGGCAGTGCCAATGCACACCCCTAATAACAACCAATCTGTCATAACCAGAAACCTGTCAAAGTTTAGCCACCACATGGCAACAGTCTCCTTCACTTTTTGTTGAATTGCTCTTGCCTGACCCCTTCTGCTTTGAGTATGGGCGGGTTCTTTTAAACTGACTGAGTCACCAGTTACCTTCCTTGTGCCTGTCATGAACCAGCTCTTGTTTCAGACAAAATGTGGGAGACCACACAGAGATTTCAATTCACAAAATAATTCATTGTACCAACTAAACAATTATAAAAATAAAATAAAGTATGTAGGTCAGTATTATCAGTGGTGTTTGAAGTGTATGGGTGTGTGTGTGTGTAAGTGTAGTGCAGTGTAGCAAATAAATGGAACCAAACAGAAGCCCTGCATGCTGGGAAGGAGAGAGCGAGAGAGAGAGAGCAAGAGAGATGACTTGGTAGCCAGGTTATATAGGGAGGAGGAGCCCTGATGTGGTTCAGTTTCACGTGAAGCATCTCCTCCCATCGCTGCTCCTCAATCACCTGCACAGAAATGGGTTAACACAAACTGGGCAAGGTAATCACATGTCTTCTCCTTCTCCTCCTGCTGTGCCCTCTCTGTTCTTTTTCCCCTTCTCTGCCTCCCCTCCCTCTTTCTTCTCCTCCTCTGAGAAGGTGTCCCCAGACTCCTGGTAGAGGGTGGACTTGTATGTGACTGAGGAGTCATCATCCACCTCATGGGTCACCACCTCAAGGGGTTTTTAGGACAAAATCTGTCTGACTTGATTATGAATTTACACAGGTTGCGAGGGCCGTCCTAATGATGCCGAGGGAGATCCCCCTGTAGCTCCATGTCACCCCAGGCCACCATACTGGTTGAAGCCCCTTTCTCGGCACTGTAGAGGAGGTAGTTGTTGAGGGCAAGGTTCGACTGAAAATAATAGTTTGAGAATCATGACATGTCCATTTGGTGAAACCAGCCCCTGTATTAAACCTGTTTAATCCCACAAGCAACAGTTGTTGCCGTTCTTTTTTTTTCTTTTTTCTTTTTTTAACTTCTGGAAGCTCTAAAAGTGCTGTTTTGGTTTTGGCAGCTAATGCAAGTTTTTAAATAAAAGAATATGTTGTCTCCTCTAATTTGTATCAATGTCTTGTAACTAGTGTGAATGGTCACATGACCAGCCCTCTTTACTTCCTGCTTGCACCGCTGGTGGGAAATGTCTGCCTCGAACTTGTACAAGAGGAAGTAAGTAAAATACTTTAACTAAAAGATACAAGTGAAATATTGTGTACATATATTATTTAAAGGGTCTACTCCTGATATATAATGAGAATTATATGCCTGCATAAATCTGATCATAAAAAGAGTAAATGTAACCACGGCAACATTTGTTGCCGCTAGCATAACACATAGTCATAGCGTTATGCTAGGTGTCAAAAGTTTTAGCTGTTTATTCTATTTTTATTATGTTTTTCTCTACACAGCTCAAAACGATCAATGGTTTTGGATCTTCTAGACTTAAAAGAACCCCAAAGTGATGTGTGATACATAGCAGTCATTCCTACAGTTGTAAAAGATGCAACTGAAAGTGACTGTGATAGTGACTGCTCAGATAGAGTACCAAGGCGAAACAGGCCATTTGCCTGCTAGACTGCTGAATGGTGAAGCAGAGGTGACCTATCTGGCGGATGAGAAAGATTTTAACCTGATAAGTCCAGAACTACCCCCCCGACCCTCCCTGCCCCCCGACCCTGTAGGGGTGGGCTGTACTGCAAATTTTGGTACCGATCCGATACCAAGTAATTACATGGCGTGTATTGCCGATACCGATACCGATACTTTTTACTTGAAAATTCCTGATCATTGAATGATTTTGTACTTTTGCCTTTTAATAAGTTGATCATGATAATTAAAAACAAAGGATTTTAGCCAAATAAGAAAATAATATTTTACATAATTAAATTTATAACCTTTCTGCATGCAGCCTAAATAGGAATACTAATGTTCCTTCAACAGATACACAAAATAGTTATTATATTCTGCCATATTCATACTTCAGGTTTGAGGTAGGCTATATATGTTAATATAAGCATATATGTTTGAGTTACAGTAAAACAATTAAGGGGCACAGTGAACCTGAGCGAGAGAGGTGGAGGGGAGTGCTGCACATAAGGACAGAGAGACGCTGCGATCACACAAACTCTGTGAAGAAATATGAGTGATTTGCTGATCTTATAGAAGAGAAACTACAACAAAAATATCGATCTCATCACGCTAGTATCGATCCGATACCAATACTCACCTTGGTATCGATACTATCGATATTTGGATCGAGCTGCCCACCTCTACTGATAAGTCCAGAACTACCCCCAGACCCTCCCTGCGCATGGATGAGTTGCTAAGTTTTTATGGGGTTCTGCTCGCATCTGGCTACAGTTCAGTACCACGGAGGCGAATGTATTGGTCATATGACCCTGATGTCTACAGTGAAGCGATCACAAATTCAATAAGAAGGAACCGCTTTGACGAGATAATGGCTTCAATCATCTGATGGATAAATCAAAGGCTATAGACGACCCTTTGTACAAAGTGTGGCCCATCTTCAGTGCACTGAATGACACCTACAAGATGATGCCATACACAAAACAGCTGTCAATTGCTGAAAGCATGATACCCTCAGTGTTTCCCCTAGAATGGAGGTGTAGCTGTGTCTGCTAGCATGAGAGGGGCTTTTCAGGCTTAAGTACATAACAGTACATTTGTGCACATTAATGAGCAGGGGAAATGTCTGTCTTTCTTAGATATCGTCGATGTCGGGCCGAATCCTCGTATCTCCAAAACCATTATTTTTCAGGAAATTAAAAAAACGGCATATTTTATGAGTTATTAAACATTGTATTGTTAAAGTTATATTGCTATCATATGCTGTTGTGTACCAACATTAATGCAACATTTCCCAAAAATCATGTTTAATCAGAGATACGAGGTTTATGATTTGGGAGCAGGGAAATAGGAGGTTACGCTGTCATTGATAAGAATGGTACGGACACAGATGTTGCTACTGCCAGCGGTGTTCATCGAAGGTAAGTTCACATTTGAGCGTTTTTAGGCATGCCGGCTCAACGGCAGGTGTCAGTGCTGAGACTTTCTGGAGAAATCTGAGGCAATTTTTCCCTTCCAGAGGTCCGGCACATTTTCCACTGTCTGGGGAATGGTGTCCACTTCATATGTAAATGAATTGCAGGTTGAAATTTAGGGATAATCCAGTTTAAAGTATTTGAAGTGGACATGTTATATCTCAGCCAAATTAGCACCAAATTGTTCTAAAATTTATAGGCCCCCAAATCTTGAGTCCTGGGCCGCTACCTCCTCTGCAGGGCTTTTTCCTCCAGGGGCATCCTAGCCGCGCACAGCTAAAGTACTTGTTGGCTCAGAAAGGGCCGACATTCCATGTAGAGACGAATGTGGCCTTATTTGGTCGTATTTAGGGATCAGGGTGTGACCAGTGCGAGGGCATTTGAAGTAGACGACATGTCCACTCAAAATAGCTTGACACAGATTTTAAGAAAAAACTGAAACAAGACCAGTTGCCTAGGATATACAGATATAGCAGCAATCCTCAATAGGCGGCCCCCGGGCCGCATCCGGCCCACCGGCCTCCTCTTTGTGGCCCCCAAACACAGAGACAGCTGGGTCACTCACCGCTACGAGCGCAACTTTTAACTTTCACTTTTGTTTTCGGAGCAGTTCGCGTATTCACATTTTGCCGGTGGTAAAAGATTGAAAATGGCGTGTTTCCAAGTAAATTGCTATTACGAAGTGAACAGTGAAAATCCGCGACTCAGAGAAATAGGGATTTAAAATTTGCATTCATTCTCCCACTGACAGGACAAGCCCCACGTATCTGCCAGTGCAGCGGTAACAAAGGCCAGACATAGTTTAACTAATTCTACTCCGTCTCATCATGTATTTTCAAACACTCAAATATTGTAACGGACGGGGAGTTTCTCCCGGCAAACACCCTTTCACTCACGGTGCCAAAATGTTTATCATCCTTGTTAAAACTCAACACCATTTAATCAAAGAACACATGACGTGAATTAACCCACAATCATTTTACACATCATCTTATTCACACACACATTCACAAACCATAATTACACCAACACCAACAGAATACCCAAGAGTCATTGCGCCACAGTCCACAAGGGGCGTTACAATATGCCAGGAAAAGCTGTGATGAAGATTTCCAATTTGAAACGGCATTATGAAATGAAGCATAGGAATTCTGAAGAGACATTTCCTCAAAATTCAGCGATAAGCACAACACCAACACTGAAATCGTCATATCAAGCTGCAAGCAAGATGCTTGTCACATCTATGTCACAATGAAATAAAATAATGCATGACTGAAGTGATGGACACAATGTTTGAAGGCAAACAAAAAGAGGAAATATTCAACTATGTATTTTAATTTATGTTAAAATGGATAGTTCGTATTTTGTTGTTTAGAATGAAAAGGACATTTTGTTTTGAATATTACAGTATTATTGCATGTGGCCTGACCGACCTCAATACATGGACCTTTGAGTTATTGAAAAAAATCTTTGTGGCCCTTTAAGATTTGTATTTGAGTACCCCTGAGATATAGCATATAGCACACACAATTTAAATTGATTTAAATAGCTAGAATGGTTTCCAGTGTATGCAATTTGTATAATCTATATTGTGTAGTATATTATTTTTGATACACAAGGTGTAAATGAGATGTGCTTGCAATAAAGGGCAATAAGGATAGAATAAGATTGACTTTGAATGTGTGATTGTTAAATAATAATATGATGAATAGCCTATTTTTGTTGCTTTGTTAGGTTTCACTTTCCTCTCCAGTGAAATGCATGCTGAAAGTGTTATCGCTGCCACTGCAGTTCTGTACAACATCACTGTCTAAAAAAAGACTCTTTTCTGAGGCATGGAGAAGTGGCACTAGAGGCAGATGAGGCTTCTTTCACTAAAGATGTAGGTGGACGACTTGCCCACAATATCATCAACAATTTGTAGGGCCAAGAAATGTTGTATTATCTTGTAAATGTGGTAGAATTTATGCTCAAAGAATAGGTAAATGATGTAATACTTCGAACACGTATAATCTGTCATATATAATGAACACTGCTGTGATGGTTTAACTTTCATGTTCTTTACATTTATGAATAGCTAGTCAACATTTTACACTATTGTGATTTTCAATCAATGAACAAATCAATAAAATAAATGAAACATCGGTGCCTTGTACTGATAAGTAATTTTGTAGGGTAAAGTACATACATAGTCAATAACTTACAGATAAATAAATTCAACTCCAAATTACATAAATGACGGGCTATTAATTGGCCTATATCTATCACATTTAAATTATAATAACAATCAATTATTTCCACTAATGAATAGTAAATGACAGATTTTCGTGTTCTGAAAAGTTGCATCTGTGCTGCCATCTCTCAAGTCTCTATTTTGTCCTTTTCCAGCTCCAACTTCTCTTCTTCTGCCTTGAGTTTAGCAGTGTCAGTCCCCACACCAGCAATCTCTTTTTTAAAATTTGATTCACTGCATCTCAGCATATTCCTTCCATCTTCACTTTTGGCTCCAGGGCATTGACCTTTCTGGGGATTCCTGTTGTGTCATGATTTAGGTTGTGGGGATTTAGAATCTCCTTTACAAAGGAGCCCTGGCCAGGACAGCACCATAAAAAGTTTCACACCAAGGGAAAAAATTATTGACTTCAGACAAACAGCAAATGTTATCAGGCCAATGAATTTACCAGTGTCCAGTAACAAGACATGTGCATTCAGTGCTCAGATAGCCCTTAATCCTGTTCTTATAATCGTCCATGCTAATCAAATAATTCAGTTCAGTTTCTGTAACTCACACCAGGATAAAGATATAAAAGCTTTAAAAAGCAATTTCACCTAAAACAGTGACGGTTCATGAAATGGAATGGAGGCCCTTAGCAGAATTTGCTTCAGGGCTCCAGGCAGATCTGCTTATGTATTTGTTTAATACCAGGAAAAAATAGTTTTCATTCTCAGCGACAGGCAACAAAGTTGTTCATTTACTTTCCAGTATCTGGTAACTTTAATCATATACTGTGTATGTTATTAATCTGTGGGGTGATGTGGTCCTTCATGTAGCCTTTTCCTTATCTTCATCCACCTACAGTTTTTGGTACTAATATCCCATAAGCATTGAAGGTGAAAATAGTACAGTACACATATTTGTGTATTGTGAGTAATGTTCGACTGATTGTGGGGGGCTGGTGTGAGTCAGAAATGCCAGGGCTAATTATTTGTCCAGCCCTGTAAGGGAGGGAAGAATAATGAGGTACAGGTGAAACTATTAAAGGTGATTCAAAATAAAGACAGGAAAACACACAAAGACAAAAAGTAGAACACAGAAAATATGAAACCTAAGTATTCAAACAGGAAATAATAACCGAACACCCAAAACACATGACACATCTAGAATATTCCTATCAAAGAGAAAGGGAACCAGGAAAGTAAAAAGCAAATGTCATAACATGAAACATATACAGCAAAATAACTTCTCTAGTACACTACAGGTAAAAAAGTCAACCAGTGTTGGTTCAGTGTGAATGATGAAGTCAGAAGGTCATCACAGCTGGAAAGGTTGAGGTGTAGTTTGCAGAGTGCACACTCCTAAAACAAGAATAAAAAACAAGATTTCAGGTCAAATTTGTTATTTTGCAGACTTCTGATGATTTATCTTGCAGAAGTTAGCAGCTGAAATTACAGTTCTTCTCAGAAAAAGGCAGAATGTAAATATCATATTAAATTTAGCACTCTACTGATAGTGTCTTGGAAATGTCAAAGTTAATTCACAATTGTCTCATGTTTAACAGCTATGTGAAGCTAGTTAGGCTTACGCACAAAAACAACTTAACCTGGCAAGGGTTCGGGGAAAATCATGGCTTGTGTCTAACAACCCACATTATGTAGTACAATAAATTAACAACCAATATGTTAAGGTTATGGAATGAACCGCAGTGTGAGTGTTGGCAGTGAACAGGATATTAACAGTTGACTGCCACAATTTTTCTGAATCCAAATGTCCACACTGTGAACTAGTGGACTGAGCCATCTCTGATTTCTCTTAGTCATATGTACTGTGATGCGTTCATTGTCATCAAGTAAAGTCTGCTACAAGGGAGCAAGTCTGTGAGGTGATATAAGCCACTGATAGACAGGCATAAAGACTACAATGATAAAATGCATTTGATTACCTCTGGAACCTGTACTTCTATATATTTATATATTGTGATGTGGTATCCCCAATGAATTTGGGGAAATTAAATCAGTGATGTCTAGTGAAGTCTGTGTCCTAAGCAGACTCCCTTGAAAACTGCAGAAAGTCTGTAGAGCGGCAGGAGAGGTCCAAAGGTCTCATTAAAAACACTCGGTTCTCAGAAATGGCTAGAATTTGCCCAGAGGTCTTGTTAAAAAGGTCCAGTGGCGTCACACTTACAAATATTGAAACATAGACTTGAACCACAATCACTGGTTCAGCAGCCTTTTCGCTCTAACTTCACCACCATCCTCTCCACATCCTAATATGAAAGTCAGGTAATAAACATGTAATTTCAAGGTAATATATTACACATATAAACACAGAGATGCCTTATTGGCTGGTGGAACGTATGTCAACGTCGTCGCCATATTGGACCACGCAAGAGTCGCCTGTAAACAAATCCTTGAACATGGGGGAACAAAGGAAGGTAAAATAGATAACAGAGACCAGGATTAACCTGTTAACATTGACGGTGATGATACTCTTGACAGGTGTGCTCTTAGGACCAGGAGGAGGATGGAAGATTGGCTCTTGATGAGTTGGTTTGGAATGGTGAGTGACATACAGATCAGCAGAATGTGAGGGATAGGAGTTAAACGTGCCCGCTTTCATTCCTCCAATCTAACACAAGATACATTCACAGAAAGTCTGTCAAAAAATGTACAGGTCAATGTCACATGATATTTGAGTAACATTTCCATCTGATGATGATGCAGAATGGCACACAGACTGATAATCACCTTTTTGCTTGGGGACGGGGGCTTGAAGGGAACTGGAGAGACCTTCTGTCCAGGTCCGAGGGGTTTGTGTGCTGGCGGGGGTGGCTTGTCACAGCGGTATGGATTGGCCTGAAAATAATCTCTGGGGTGAAGGTTGAGTTTGAAGGGTTCATCTCTTAACTTGGACCGGTGGATTGTTGCCGCCTTCTGTACCATAGAAACATGAAAAATATACGACTACTCTTAAACACACAAAGGGAAACCCGTTACATAGCTAATTAAACACAGGCAAAATAGTAAAGCGTCAGACTGCTTCACAAGCTAAACAGTTAACTGCTTTTGTGTGTTGCCCTATCTGAGTTCTATGTAGAAACTTGGCTGTGCTTCCAGATCCTAGCAAATTGAATATTTAGGTGAGTGCCATGTTATTATAACCACCAGCAACATGGCCAAAACTTAACAATAACACAAGACCCAAAGGTTACCTTCAGTGCTTCTCTGGCTCTGTCGTATGGGTCTGAGGCATACAGCTCAACTTTGGACAGTGTAACATTGGGATAGCTGCAGGAGAAAACACGGTATCTTCTTTAGCTGCATTTATTATCATCAAATAGCCATAGTGTCCTTTTTTACAGAAAATGTTTCAATGATAAAAAGATCCATATATTTAACTATTAAAAGGTGCTATTTGTAAGAAATTAATTGTGTGTCTCATTCCGGTTCGGCTGCCATCCCAGCAAGTTTTTAGCAAGTTTGGAAAACCAAAATGTAATTTTTTGACAAGTTGGGACTTAGACTTTTCTTACAAATAGCAATTTAAAAAGCAGTCTGAGAGAACACTTTCGTTGTCCCTGGGACTTTGGTACTTACATTCATAAATAAATGCATTGAGACCAGATTCATGGGCTAACTAGATATTAGAAAGTAGGGCTGGGTATTGTTAAGAACCTCACAATTCGATTCGATTTCGATTTTGATTTCGATTTTTTAGATCGCAATTCGATTCAATATTGATTCAATTCGATATTGACTTAAATGCTTCGATATCGATTCAGTAATAAATAGTAATAAACAAATAATTAGAGTACCTAATTTTTTAAGTAAAAAAAAGTCATCTTAAATTATAAATCTTTCCTCTAGGAAGTTCCAGTTCGAATTGAAATGTAAACAAAGGTACTCGACGTGTTTAGTTATAAAATAGTGCGACCATAGTTAAGCTGAGAAAGCGCCATTGTTTCTGGGACTGCATGGTACATTTTTGTCTGACGTAAACATAGACATGACCGCGGTCCCTCCGCCCTCCGGCTAGACACGAGGGGATAAACATTGACACTGAACCTCCCTCTCTCCCCGGAGGAGAGTGCTTCCCGCCGGCACACGGTGCAGCGGCCAGGGTGAGACCGGCTGCACTGGGAGTTTACTGTCTCCGAAAGAGTGGTGTGTCAGACATCGGCTACCCGCCTCCGCTACTCCGACGGTGTATCCGCGGCGCATCACCCTCCAACCCTCGAGCAAGGTCACGGTCGAGACGAGGTCTGGCGAGAGGTCTGGCGAGGGACCGCGGGTGGTCGCTTGCCTGAATCGATTCAAAGGATTTTATGAATCGAAGAATTGGGAAAAAATATATTGCAATGCATTGATGAATCGATATTTTTACCCATCCCTATTAGAAAGCGTCCCAAAACCGGGGTTAGATAATCAAACAAATACAAGCCCTATAGTTGCAGTTGTTCCAGAAGAATAGGAGAAACACAATGTTAAAATATGACTTGTTAAGCACTCATGAACTACATTAGAAAGAGTTCTTGCCGTAAACCTGTAACCACTGCCTTTCTTGGGATTTGAGGTGACAATGTTGCGTCCAGGTGAGCGATGGGCTTTCCGGGCGACTGCTAGTGGACTCATGGCTTCGACTGGTCCTGACAGAGTCCCGTAGTAGTTACCTGAGCCACAGCTGGTGGCAGAGATTACATGATAATAGTGAGAAAGGGCCATAAATACAAGAAATTAGTAAATATGAGTGTACTCATGATTTTGAAACTGTTGGCTGTTCATATTTGGTATCGACATGCGTCCTGAGTGATTCTGATCAAAAGTGGACAACTGCACATCCATCAGTTCACACCTGGCATGAACATGTGTCTCAACTGACCACATGTGTTCATATCTCATCTCCTTGACTGCCATTCAAAAAAACATGTAAATCAAAGGAAAAAGAGATACAGTGTTTTTACATGAAGAAAACAATATCTTTCTTATAACTGTAACATTTGCTGAATTAATAGTTAAGACTGTGATGTAACATACTTTTAAAAAGTTAATGAAGTTTCTCTTAAGTCACAGAATGGGGTGATTTTGAATTGCAGTTTTGCAGTTCACAATGTTCATACATTTTATGCTCACTCAGCAAGTCTTAAAATCAGGTGATTTGTTAATTGTTAAGGGAGTCTTATGCTTATTAGTTCAAAAGTTGGTCCAGTGGAAGCAAATAGTGTGTTTACAAACATCTGCTGCTGACACTGGCAGGTTAACAGAGACTAAACATGTAATTTACATTACAGTGAAGCATATCTAGATCTGTTTGTAATCCATTCTGCCTATTGTTGTGGCTTCCTCTCCTTGTTTTACACAGGATGTTAGGTGAGTTGGCGGTCCTTCAATGTGGCTCAAAACATATGTGCGAACACAGTGTTAAAGCTATCATAGCAGGCAAAAATTGTTGATCCCCGGGTGCAACCTGACAGGCAGGAGAGTATTGGTGAACCAAACCGTCAGGTCACACTCAGGGATCGACACTTTTTGTCTGGCATGACGGCAACGCGCAGGAGATGCAGCAGCTAACGTGAGTAGTTCAAAAACCTTCTCTTTCATAAACTCTGTGTACACAAACAATGTTCTCAATGCTCGTGTTCATGAGTAGAGACCATGGTGATGCTACGAGCAAAGTTTCATGTTGTGTCGAGCCTTCTTAGTGTTCTAAAAATAGCGATTTTGATGCTAGTGTGTCATGCCCCTAGCTCTCCCGTTCAAAATGAACGTGCCCAAAACCCAAACTACGGTAAATCTTAAAAGTGCCTCTTTCATCGTAATTATGTTTTACACGAAGGTTTGACTCATATTCAATCCCAAATAAAGCCTCGGTTGATTTTGGCGAGAGTTTCGCTTTAAAACAACATGGTCACATGTGTTCCAGCACCCCCCTGAATGTAGTCTGAGTAATCAGAAGTAATTATGGTTCTGAATCCCCTCATTCACTGTACTTAAATTCAATAAATAGCTTAAAGTCACATCTATTTTTCATCTGTAATTTGATTCTTATCAAGATTTAGAAGGTTACTGTTAGGGCAGCAGCTTTCAATCTTTGGGTACACTGAAATGGTCAGTTTCTGACTGAATGAATCAACTAGTTTTGCATGTGGCTATGTAGGTGTCTGTGTATGTTCTCTCACAGCTTCTTGACCCCATTACAGGGGAGGAAGGCCTTGCCCAAGTTCTTCTTGGCCTGCTGTATGCGGTTCTGGTGGGTCAGTTTCAGCGGGTCACTCAGCGCCTCATGTTCAAATATCCGTTTGAAGGACTTGTCAAAATAGCCACTCTGCAGAGCACATCGTTGTTTAGCAACTCCCACTTGCATCTGCCTGCTACGATAGGCTGACTCATTAAATGGACCTGGATTTGGAAGGAGGACATGACATATAAAAGTATAACCTGCAAAATATTTTATAATGATCTCAAAAGAGTGGTAAATCTGTTTCACTAAAATATGAACCTAACTTTGCTAAAATTGTAGCTATAATAATAGTTAACCTGGTCAATGTTTATGTCATAATCAAAAAGTCAGTTCAGACAAAAATCATACTGGCTGTACTTTCTTCACGAGTTGTTATGGCCACCTCTGGGTCGTTGACCCAACCAGCCTTTCTGTGGGTTGCTAGGGCTAGGTGCGCCCAGCTGTAAATGGTTGTTAAGCTGTCTAGGGAGGGAAATCAGTACAGCATTGTAAGTGACTGATAAGTAATGTTGAAGGCCACAGTCGTTCCAGTTTGACATACATGGATTATTTCTCTCCTCTTTTTAAACAATCTGTCTTCTCTGGCCAAGATGTTCACATTGTTGTCCTCATAGGAATGTTTTTTCTCCTTCAGATGTAAGTGGACAGCAGACTCTTGACCTGAGGAGTTTGCCCTCCTGTGTTCTGACATTTGTTTATGGAGAGGTTGTTTTGTCTCCCCAGCGTACAAGTGTTCAAATCTGTGCAGTCCTGGCTGCATTGAACAACTAATGTAGTTAGTGTTAGTTAGAACTGAAGAAGCCTCTATGCTGAGAGATGAAACGTCTTCAAGAAACTGAAACAAGTCTAGTTGCCCACAATATTGCTAGATTACTTACCTATTAAGTAATCAGGCAAAATATTTTATACTTACGGTTGGAAAGTGTCGTATACTTGTCACCTACAGAGATGTAGCTCATCTCTTTAAAGACACCCAGACGCTCCATGTCACTCTTGATATCACCTGATCGCATCGTAAGGCACTGGAAATATACAAACACACAAACAGTAAATTTGTAATAAAAATGTATTTGCTGACGATCAGAGTTGCGAGAAGCCCCTCGATACTCCCTCAGACACAGCTCCAGTCAAAATCAAGGCTCAAATCAGGGCAGTCATACCTCCACATCCTGTCGAGTAGTAGATTTTTATAGGAAGGCAGTAAGTAGTGATATAATATTAACACATATCTGACAATAAGGATTATGCAATCCATGCCCCCAAGTGAGAAAGAAAGCACCATCACAATAGATGTAAAGGCTGCTATTAGAGAGTGCCCGAACCCCAGATACATTTAATTATATATATATACTGTATATATATACACATACTCTTTTCTCCCATCCACCTCCAACACCCACGTTGCAACGCACATCTCGGAATGTTTGGCAGACATCCCCGCTTGAACAGCTGCCATCACCTCAAACTCAACCTTAGTAAAACTGAACTCCTCTACATCCTGGGGAAAGACCGCCCTTGCATGGACCTGTCAGTCACTGTCGAGGATGTCATGGTATCACCTTCATCAGTGGCAGGGAACCAGGGTGTAATCTTCAAAGATGGACTGTCCTGCACCCCCAACATCACTGCTGTGGCCCGATCCTGCAGATTTGCCCTCGTCAACATCCGCAGGATCCGGCCTTTCCTCACAAAAGATGCAGCGCTTTACTACTACTTTAGCCTACTTTAACTCCCTCTTGGCTGGACTCCTAGCCTCTGCGACTAAACCATTGCAGTGTATTCCCAAATTCCATCCAGGTACTTTGCCCTTACATCACGTCTTTTGGGTGAAAACAATCCTCCTATTTCGAATGGCAGTCAAAACAAATTCTAACAACACTGCTAGATTAAAACGGCATGTTATTTTGGTATTAGGATCTGAAATATTATGGCCAGTCAGTTAAGCAATTATATCATGATTTTTTTTACGATGATAAAATAGGATATTAAGTCCTTTCAGTCCAAGTCTCCATCAAAGTGGACGAACCTGACACACACAACTACTTTATTAAATGTCCAGTGATCCATCATCATATCTGTCAAGACTCTTTTTGTTGCTATTTTATATTCTATCTAATATGACTTTTCTGTAAACTGATCCGATCGCTGTGTAAAAAGAAGAACCACTGACTCTGTTCTGACAGCCATTTGTGCTTAATCAGGTGATCATTTACTCCGAGGTGATAGGAGGTGAAAACAGTTCGGTTCAGCTCAACTTACAACGTTATGCTGTTTACAATGTTTATTATTAGAGGGCAGGTCAGCTCAGTTTATGTGTGTTATTAACATTAAAACAGCCTCTGCTCCTGGAGGTCTGTCAAGTGGACAGTTTAGTACCAAACACTATCATGAAAGCCAGAGGCGTTTCTTGCTATATGCTGGCTATGCGGGCACATATGGCCATTCATGGCATCAAAACAAACCTTATCTGGTTCAGAAAAAGACAAAATAAGAAACTAGATTAACTAAAATGCCCACAGTATAAAGGTAGGTTTTTTTTAATGATGTGGGATGGAGGAGCCCATTGTGGATTATTATGGACCATTGTGACAATGGATTATTGTTAAATCTACTGAGTTAGTTGCAGTCTTTCTTTACCACATTTATTAGAATATTTATTGTAATATATAATATAATTTGAACAAATTTGCCTTCATTCCTACAGTTTAGTTATGTTTTTGATGTATTACTCTGTTTTATTCAAAAGTGTCCTGATAATACCAATTAAAGTAAATTTAAAGTAAACTATACTATATATGCCCACAGAATATAGGTTAAGACCACATCAGTTATGCACAAGTAGTCCACTTTGTAATACCCTGTGAAATAAACACAAAAATATTCCTTCAATATCACTTAGTGCTCATCAGTCATTTATCTTTTAGCAACTAGCAACTAAAGGTTCATAACGAAAATAAGGTTTAGTGAAAAAAAAAATATATGTAAACATTTTCATGAAACTCAACTTTCATTCAACGCTTTGGCAAAATCTCCATTACTGTCATAGAGACAAGATTACCTGAATTTAATGTTTTAATGACAAGAGGTCAGCAGTGGCACTGGGTTGCATGTGGAATGCATGAGCAGGGGATGACACCATTGACCTCAAGCGTTGATGGGGAGTCATGACAGCACTTACAAAAACATTGAACACGCAACAGCTTGCAGAATGCAATGGTGAAGCAGATGAATTATAGTATTCACCAGAAACATGGTATGCTATTGTCATGACTTAATGCTAAATTAGAGAACCTACATACCCCGATAATGACAGAAATGTTTGAACTGACAATTAGAAGCACTGAAGATGTAGCTGTTAGTCGATGCAATGATGATTTTCTCAATTGGTAGAGGTGACAACAAGGTTATATTAGCAGAGGGTACAACATAGCAATAGTCACGACAATGTGAGGATATGGGAGCTCCCCTTTACAAATGATTAGTAAATACAAAATCTGACCTGGTTTGCATAAAGAGAAATCACCCCATTACAATCCTTAAAAAGCCCCTATGGTCAGTGTTGTGCCTGAACGCGTTCAATGAACGATCGTTCATGAACTCGTTCATATTTTGGGCGAACGTGAACTGAATGTACTGTATTTCTGCCTGATGAACGTTATTGTGAACGCGTTCATTCTGGCGTTTGTGAACGGCGCGTTCTTACTTCGTTCAAGAGGGTGCCAGATTTCCATTGAGCCTTCCAGGCGAAAACCGGCTGAAACACACCGTGAACAGGCTTTGATGTAGCGGAAAAACACCCTATCTGGCTGTTGTGTATAAAAAAGGACACTGGACGAGAGGTTTGTGTAACTCGCTTTAATTTCGATCAAAATGAAACTTAACTATTTCAGACAGAAATGGCTGCATTCCAAACATGCAGTGAGGCATTACCAAATGAACACAGATTAATTCGTCCTGAACGGATATTAACACTGGCAACACCAGCCACCACAGAGTCGCACCGCGCATGCGTCATCAATGTGCTAAGCATGGAGACAAAAACAAATGAAGGCTTCACATCTGTTTTTTTATTGTGGTATATCTAAAAAGTTTTGGAGTGATGTTTCATTTTCATTTTTTTCATTTCTTTTATGCTGCTCTCTGTCCATTCTCTTACCCTTAAACATGTTATTTGCTATGTTAACCCAGAGGATAATGCTCTTCAACACATGATGAACTTTGTTATCCTATGCAAAATGTTTTATTCACAAACAAAAATGAGCAAAATCACTACCTAAATTTGCTCTTTTTCTTCTGGAACTGAGCTCTTTACTTAAATCTCTGACTTTGTTAAGTAACAAAAAAAGTAATACCATACGGAGTCATTATGAAAAGTTTTTCCCTGAGGCCACTATCTGAACTATCTATTAATATATTATTTTATTTTTCCCTTTCTTCTTCTTCTTTTTTAAAAATTATTTATTTATTTACTTATTTATATATTTTATTTTTAATTTGAACTCTAAAGCACCCGGCTAGCCTTTCAAGGTATGTGCAAGTGAATAAAAAATCAAAAGACACGGCAACGGCGAGCCAAAACAGATCCTCTACCACCCAAATTGCATTAACGGCGTACAGTAGCGGCTCCGTCTTCATCTCCCAGCCGCAGCTGGACAACCTGGTTTTGCAGAATATTGTCGAAGAGCTGCAGTTTCAGTGTTAAAACTGATAGAATAATAGCTGTCTGTGGTTCTATATGGGCTGTGGCAATAATTTTGAAAAATAATAGCTTGCATCAACATATTGAAAAAAAAAAGAACTATGAACTAGTTCATTTTTGGAACTGTGAACTTAGTTCAAAATTTTGAATAATGAACTATGAACTGAACTAGTTCATTTTAAAATTTGTGAACTGAACTTTGAACTAGTTCATGTAGAAAGTGAACTTTCCCAACATTGCCTATGGTTCATTGAATTCCACAATATGAAGGAGTTTTTTTCTTTTCATTTTACTAGTTTACAGTAATTGCTGGACACAAGGTAATAATAATAATAACAATGATAATAATAATAATAATAATAATAATAATAATAATAATAATAATAATAATAATAATATAATTATAATAATTATGATAATAATTTTTGTAGCCCACCTAAAAATTAGACTGGCATTAGAAAGTGTTTTTTCCATCAACAGCTGAAAGTGAAAATTTTCAGGGCTCATTGCTAACATTGACTACACTGATGCTCAAACATTTCACTGTTAGAAGAGCAGAAAACACATTTGACTGAACAGGAACTTGAAGTGATTGGCAGAATGTGATGAATATGCACAGCATTAATTGCAGTAATTAGTTATGCCCCTGTTAGCATACAAAAATAATGATACCTAAAGGCTAGCAGTGACCAGACGCATGGAATATGGCAATGGGGGGACAGAGAGCAGGAGGGAGATGAACATGCCTCGCTTGATAAGGTCCAAAATGCCCTTGGCTGGTCGATGACTTTAAAAGAAATGTTTTATAATTATTTGCAAATTATAAGGATTTGCAAATACACTTATTGGATGCTTACTGTCATCCTATAGTCGCCCCTCTCCTTTACAGGACTCCTTTTGGTGTCACAGACACAGTCAAAGATATTTTGTTATTCTACATTCATATTCACTGCCATAGATATTTGTACCGTTTGGATAGCACCTTACACAGCTACAGTTAGCTGGATAATCAAATGCGTTTGGTGCTTGAGACAACCTCAAGTGCATTTCAGTGTCACATGGTTGCCATATTTTCCTGAAATTCAGACCCATTCATTTATGTTTTCTTTTGTGGCCAATATTGGTTATTTACATATTCACATACCTGAGGGGGTCAGAGTAACATCCTACACCACTATGGCCTCTGGAATTACCAGAGATTAATAATAAAAAAGAGACAAGACAATAAACTGGTTAGGAGATATGTGACACATGACACAAATCATTAAGACACCGGTAGACTGACATGCAAGCATACATACAAATATAGGTCTGAACATACCTTTGGTTGATGTGCAGCAGTTACAGACTAACTGAAAGCTGTCCTATCGGACTATACAACTCTGTACATTCGGTGTTTGTGTATACAGGTTGGTCTCCTTGGAGAAGGGGAAGTAAATAAACTGTGTCAAGCTAGAGGCGTCCTTCCAGGACACCAGGTAGTCTTGCCTTCAAATTAAAAGCAGCACATGGATTTAGTACAAACCAAAGAAATGATAAAAATGTCAAAGCTCATTAAACATACATTCTGCATGTGTGCTGTTTCCTACAGATGTTGGCCCATGTTAAAAATGTTTGTCCCAGTTGAATTTCTGAAATTCTTGAGTCTGTTTCATGCGTACTTTCAACTGTATAGAAAAAACAGCTACTATCATTAACACAAACACAATACATAGATGTTAAACTTTCCAACTTTTGCAAGGCTCAAAAACAGCAGGACTGTTTCACCTCATGCAGCATGAAAGGGAGTCCAAACTGTGGTGATGGTGCATCGAGCTGCACTCCTGACTTGTAACTGAGCTGTAGGGATCACATTTCAGCTGGAGTTCTTCTGAAGCTTCTGAAGAGCGGAGGGAGGGGGGGAGATGGAGAGATGCAAACAGAGCTGTTAAACACTTCTCTTTGCTGTATTAAATGCTGCGCATCATACACATCACGGACAAGAAAAATAAATGCTGCACAGTAAGCTTCTGTCTTAACACAACTCACATTGACAAAATAAATATGTTTTCAGGGGTGCTGTGGAGTGCTGTGCATGGTTTCCTGACTGGTCAGAGCTGATCCCACACCTGCAGTGTATTGAGGCAATCAGCTCCCGGTTAAAAGCCTTGTTCTCCTTTCTACTTGATGTCAGATTATTTTGTCCAGCAGATGTGGTATTTGGTTCCTCAGTGCTGCTCTAGTATCTATCAGTGTTTCTAGTGTGTATTTGTTTGTGACCTCCAGTGAATTAATCCATGTCTCTTTTTGCCTTCACCAGTGATCACCTCACTCCTGGATTTGCTCTGGCCTACCATGACCCACATCTCTGTCATCTCTGCCACCTGCCAGCTCCACCATTGACTCCCAGTGCCACACTCACCCCTGTTTCCCACAGAATCAGACTTTAATTGTGGCGGTGGCTGTCCAGCTGGGGTGCCATAGAGCATGCGCACTCAAAACTTCAGCTGACCGAGTCAGTTAACTTCCGGTTTAGCACCGAGCTAACTTGGATGGGGATAAAATGTAAGTGGGCAGCCCCTCTAGATTCTCCAAATTTTATTTGGCCAAATTGCCTAAATTCTGACAGTAAAACAATTTATTTCCCTGGGGCTGTGAGGATTTTATTATCGTTTTACAGATGTGTCTTTAACAATGTTAGCTTTTGGGAAAAATTCCCCAGTGCATCACATGGCAATGTAATTACATGGCTTGGCCACGACAAAAACTGGCTTCAAGGCCTGGCACTCTTCCCGGGGGCTTCGTCTCGACGATGAGGCCAGACATCTTCTTTGCAGAGGAAGTTACGGTCAAGCCAACTGTTAGACAGTCCTCCTCCTCTTCTTCATTGGTTTTACTGGCAGACTAAAAGCCACACCGCTATCCACTGTATCAGAGTATATAACTTCATGCTATTCACTGATGGGTGCACTGTCTTGAGTGATAAAAATAGAAAATGAATATGTGGTGGCCTATGTTGTCATGTGGTGGATCACCACAAGTAAATTAATGTGTGGGAAACACTGTTAGCTAAACAGTGGCAGAGGGTTCCAACGCTGAAATGAGCACTGAGCATTTTGGATACACAAAGAATGACCAGGGGATATACAATCTGCAAAGCTTGCCGAAAAAAGTCGCTGCTAAAGGTCCAAAAGAAATTTGAAAGAAAAAGTACACAAACTGAAAATACTAAACTATTTTGTGATATTTATTTATGTATTCATTTGTTTGTTTGTTTGTTTGTTTGTTTATTTATTCATTTTTTATTTATTTATTTTAGGGCCGGGACTTTAACGCATTAATTACAATTAATTAATTACACAAAAAATAACGTGTTAAAAAAATTAACGCATTTTAATCGCAATAATTTTTGCACCGCGGAACATTTTTCACTGGATGAGTTTCAGGGGTACCAATTATACTGGAGCACCAACTAACGTTCATGCATAGCGTTCATGCAGTGTTGGGCAGTAACGTAGCTACAAGTAGTGGCGTTACTAGTTTAACTACATTTCTCAGTAGCGTGGTGGTAGCGTCGCTACTTTCTGAATGAAATAGCTTTTCAGTAGCTTTGCTCTTTTATTGACCAAGTAGCGCGGTAGTGTCCACACAAGCTACATTTTTATGAACACCTCTGAAGTTCAGGGCAGCGGAGCTTTCTGTCGCGGTCTGAAATTAAAGGATAAGTCGGTGATGCCACCGCCACACATGGCCGTGTATGTGGAGCCAACAGAAACACTTCCGTATGACGGTGACACCACGGACTAATCCTTGCATACAACGTCTCTGCTGCACGAGAATACAGACACGTTAGCATGAGTGAGTTACGTTACTTGATGGAAAGATGGCAGAGGGTGAGGAGGACGGAGACAAACTTGGATAATAAACAAATACAGTAACAGAGAAACATTACTCTGAATTATTACTTTTGTAATTTTTAACCAGCACAGGGTACAGCACAAATGCAATTTCTACAAAACCAAAGTATGGTGATTAGTCAAAATGATTAGCTTAAAATGTATGTAGATATAGCTACTACTACAGAGTGGGCTTTATAAAAATACCACTTTTGAAACTGCCAGTTATATGAGACACTGGTTGATGGATAGAGTACTTTATTAATCTCAAAGGGAACTTAAAGTGTTACAGCCACTTGACATAAATCAAAATCCAAAAACAATGGTAAAAGAAACAAATACAATAAAAGGTGGAATTATATACAATAACTAAATAGACCAACTCAAATATCAAATATAAATTATAAAGCTGAAACTAGAAGACTAGAGAACTTAACGAAAACTACAACTATAAACTAAGAAGAAAAAAAACAAAACAATGTTTTGTTGCTTAAGATTCTGTATTCAATCATTATTCAATGGTATACTAAAATCCATGTGAAAAAAATTGCTTCTCACTGTTCTCAGGTCAAATATTTATATGCGATTAAAATGTGATTAATTTCGATTAATTAATTACAAAGCCTCTGATTAATTCGATTAATTTTTTTAATCGAGTCCAGGCCCTAATTTATTTATTTATTTTTTTTCTTCAGTCACATGCAGCATTCCATCAAGCCGGAGCATTAAGCACAACGATATCAGGTCAGTGTAATTCAATTCACTGACTATATCACAACTTGCTAAAAAGATAGTATTCTGTGTATGAATACTATCTGTGTCTATGCATTCTCAAAATCTGTAAGGATCACTGCAGTCACTACAACCACAAGCTCAATTCTATAAGAATTTAACAGTTCATGTATTGCATATTAAGGTAATTAAAGTAAAAAAAAAAGTGCAAGAACGAACTAAAACTGTCAATGACAAAAATAAAATCAAAAGCAATTTTGTGGTTGCTGCATATAAATATTAACAGGAACAAAATTAACACAATTATTCTGCTTGACACAGAACTGACTGACTCCAATGACATAATTCTTTAAGCTGTATGGCCTGGAGGACAAAGGATATCTTCAGTCTGTCCGCCAAGCAGGACTGAGACAGCAGTCTGCCAATGAATATGCACTTTTGACTGGTTAGTATGTGATGCAGAGGGTGGTGGGTGTTGTCCACGACAGTTTTTTGGGGGTCACAAAAGCAGCTCATTTTGGACTAATCAGTATCAGTAATTTTTTCTAAAATACAAGTAGAGTGTCACATATACATGTACATGTGCTCATATAAAGTAGAAGTTCCTCAAATGTTTACTTCAAGAGAGTACTGAAATAAATTTATTTTCCATCAGTGTTAAGGTTGCTCACTCTGTAAAGTCTAACTTCCAGCTCTAGCTCTTCCTAATAGAACATTTGTATAGTTGTTTTTCCTAGTGACAGATGAATGTTTGTTGGGTTGTCTGCAGACATTGATGCTTTTTATGTATTTATTTCTTTTTTTTAATTTTGCTCTAATAACTCCCATACTGTCAGAAGCAGGGGATGTTATAATTTCCTTTATAATATCTTCCCTTAAAATAATAAACTGCTCTGAAATTATATTCTTCCAATGGCCACAGGGTGGTAGGCCATGCTTTGAAATAAGGGCAGACAATAATAAAGGCTGATACTGTAAAAATGTCAGCTTGTAATTGAGAAGCACTGAGTTACATGCAGAAATAGCGACATATGAGAGATGGCGAAAGAGGCATAAAAAGGGAGTTGTTGAGAAAAAAGAGAAAGGGACATGGATAATGCAAGACAGTCAGACACAGGACTTAACAGATTGAGGATGACAAAAATGTTGGAAATTGAGACACAAAGAGATGTGTATGGATGAAGCCGCAGAAGATATAAAAAAGTGGCATAAAAGTGGAGAGAGCACGTGACAACGTGTACAACGTGCAAAAGGAAGAGAAACACTGAGTGTAAAGGGTTGACTCTCTGTTGGCCAAACGTCCTTGGAGAATGGGGGAGGGCAGATCATCAACAGCTGGGTCACACTTACACACACACACACACACACACACTGACCAATGTGCACACATGCATGCTGTGTAGGAGATAATAAAACAGTCAACCCAGTGCAAAGCATAAAGCTAACACAGAAATCTATTATTGTCTTTGATAATCTTTAATTGCACGGCCTATCAAACATCCCCAACCCTGACCCCAACAACTGTAGCTGATGTCCACACATTCCAAAAATTATAATTAGTAATAATACACTTTATAAAAAATCCAGTCACCTTTGTCTCATGTATAAATGAATTATCTAGTGTATCAAAGGACAATTATTTGACTCGATTCAAGCAAATGTAACTTGCCTTGTCCTAAGATACTTACATTTTTAACTTAGATATACTAGATAAAGCCTTCATGGTAATGTATTGAAGAGAATGCTTCCTTTTACATGTGCCCGGGGCTGGCTCTTGGCTTAGGCCAATGGTACCCATTAGCGCTCTTCCTTCATGTTCTGACCTGAAAGTAACAAATGAAATCTAACTCCCTGTTGCTCCTCATCATTTCACAAGGCTGCATTTCGGGTGCTGTGTCATGTGAGCTCTGACTGCTGAAAGTGGGGGTGGGGGGATGGAGAAGAGAGAGAGCAGCAGGCCTGACCGAAAGATGTCAAGAGGCAGCTTATAGCTTTCTATTATTACATTTCACAGTCCAAGCCTTCAGGTGCGCAATTTAGAAAAAGGAGAAAGGAGGAGGAAAAGAAATCCCACTACAGAGATATGTCGTCTTTTTTATAATCAAAAACAATACTGTGTTGTGTAAAGACATTTCATTTGTAATAGCTATCTTTATTGAAAATAGAGCTATGTTAGCTGCTGAGGATGTTGATGAATCATCTGAATGTTGAGCCTGTTAACTCATTTGGCTAACTGTCGCTGCTGTTCAGTGCTCCTCCTCCTACCTCGAGTGTTTCATAGACCAATAAAGTCAAAAAATTACCGATATTGTTGGGCATGTGTAACTATTTAATTGCAGTGCAACCCCTTTTATTTTATTAATGCATAATAACAAGTAGGTAATAATGTGCTTTGCTGAACCGCTGGTGCAAGCAGTAGTGTGCAGGCTACAGCAGTTGTTAGTCCTTCTCTGTCTGCTGCAGCTACATGTTTTTGCTTATACAGTAATAGAGTAGATTAGTCAGGCTAATCTACTCTCTAACTGTCTAGATGTACTCAGGACATTTTTTCCAAATCCTAATCTGGCCTAGGGCACCAAAATGGCTGTTTGATGACACTGGGGCTCTGTATAATTGCCTTGCCAGTATATTTTAGACCATTCAACCATATCCAGGTGTCAAGTAACCTCATGTCAGGCTGTAATTACTAAATTTTAAAGATATGTTTAAAGTCTACACTGTGCTGCAACTCTACTGTGCTGTTGCATGGACACTTCATTATTGTAATGTCTGTTACCCAGATTATAACATGTTTAGTATTTTACATAGTGACCCTAACAGTAGCTGAAATCCACAGTCAAGCTGTAAAGTACACAAATAAGTGTGTATAGATGGGGCGTCGATTGTAAAGTTGCAAATGCTAAATTAAACAGCACCTTTTCGTCACATTTAGCGTCAAAACACGTTTAAAAATCATATGTGAATTTTTTAATGTTACTTTTGACCAACAATACTTGTGAACTATGTGTTATTTACTTCTCTTGTAAAAATATGTCAAAGTTAAATCAAAATAATAAATAAAAATGTTAATTATTAAATCTAAATGTAAATTGTCAAATCGAAATCAAAATGTTAAATCGAAATCAAAATGTTAAATCGAAATCTAAATGTTAAATGAAAACCTAAATGTTAAATCTAAATCTAAATGTTACATTTTAAATCTGAATTTCACGGGTGAAACTAAATATTTATCTTAAATGCAAATTCACACTGTCTGTCACAGGATGTGCCAAAATAAAAAGCTCATTGACATGAACAAGTGCTTCTCCGTGTAGTCAGATGGATTGATTGCACTGCACTGTTAGTCACATCTTCTCACCATGCTCTCATGTTGCCTGCCAGCATGCCCAGCGACTTAGCACCACCGCAGCACTCGTTAAGTCTGTGGTAGAAGCTATAGCTGTCATTGTCGTTGTAGACGCATTGCTGAAACTCTGCATTGCTGCCAAAATGGCTGGCAGGCAGCATGGGGGCACGGTGATGAGACCTGAATCACAGTGCAGCTCAATCACTCCGTCTGACTACCTGAAGATGACTTAAGATAGCACTTGCTCGCGTCAATGAGCTTTTATTTTGGTACTTCCAGTGACAGCGTGAATTAGCATATTAGCTAAATATTTACTTTCACCCATGAAATTTAGATTTAACATCTAGGATTTAGATTTAAGATTAAGATTTATATTGAACTTTTATATTTATATTGAACTTTTATATTTATATTTAACATTTAATCTTTAGTTTTAGATTTTTTTAATTTAGATTTAACATTGAAATCATATTTTTACAAGAGAGGTAAATATCACAAAGTTAAAAAGTATTGCTGCAAATCTGGTCAAAAGTAACATAAAAAAAAATCACGTTTTTTAAATGTGGTTTGTTGCCAAATGTGCTGATGGTCTGTATGTGTGTTGGGAACCACAGCTGGTCAGTCATTAACACTGCCAGTCTGACCAGCAGCTTATGTGATTGGCAACCTCAACGTGATGTCAGGCTGCATTTTTCCATCAGTTGAGTCGGCTTCAACTTTTTATGCTGGCTGCGTTTTTTGAGCCAAAACAGACTACCCTCATTAAAATCAATTTGATGAATGTGGACACTGATATGCAAAAATGAAATGAAAAATGATTTTATTTCTGTTTTGTTCAAAACAATAACATACATAAATCAGGGTTCGTACGGGTGCTTGAAATCCTTGAAAGTGCTTGAATTTCAATGTTGTGTTTTCAAGGTCTGAAAAGTGCTTGGATTTTAGTTTAAGTGCTTGAAAGTGCTTGACATTATAATTTGTGTCTTTCACAAAATTGGGATCAGACTGGATAATTAATTTCTGAAGTTTTTGCTATTATGAAACTTAATTTTAGATGTTTACAGCATAATACAATGTACATAATTGTGATAAAAAGTGAAGAAAAAAATCCCGAGTATATATATATTCCTGTAGATACGTATTTTACCCCAGCAATAAGGTGCTGGAAAATCTTGAAAATTACCCTTAAAAGTGCTTGAAAAGTGCTTGAATTTGACCTTGAAAAATATGTACGAATCCTGATAAATATAGGTTGTAATAACCTAAATGGTTGTTATTCTGAAGAGCACAGGCTGTCATTCACAGTTCACAGGTTAATCTGCCAGATGTTTTATATGTCCCTATGATGATACATTCCACATTTTAGTATTACTGCGTTTCCATATTAGCAGAAATTGCCCACATTCAAGTTCAAGATGGGATTTAAATGACTAGTGCATATAATGTTAAAATCACATCTTCTACATAAATAAATAAAGGCTGAATTGGATTGGATTGAATTTCATAACTCTGTCATCAGGCATGGACTGGCCATCTGGCATACCGGGCAATGCCCGGTGGGCCGACGCACATTTATGGGCCAGGCTTTCATAATTTAATCCAAAAGTTTTATTATAAATCATTTTTATCAACCGCGATGGCCCATTGGTTGATTTTCTTGAAGGACATTGGGCTAATCCAATCTCATTCAGCCCTCCTTTTTTTTTTCTAAGTGCACAATTTAGAGAGGGCGGCCCATTGGTCCGTCTTCAATATAGACAGTGAACTGAGCCAATTAGGATATAGTACGAAGGCGGCCCCACCCCTCCCTGTGCTGTCTCCTGTAACTTCTGCTAGTTTCAAAGTGTTGAGCGCGAGGACTGACAACATGGAGCAACCAAAGAGAAAGAAATTGGGTGCAGAGAAGTTGCGTGCTAAGAGAAGAATCTCACTGTAGATGCTGCAAAATGTACTAAAATCAACAGACATGTTCGCTGGAGGGGCTGCTGTAGCCTCCACGTCCTCTGAGACAGCAAGTAACAGCAGACAGAAGAGACAGAGAAGAGTGAAGACAGCAGCAGCGGGCAGGAGAGGAGCAGCCAGAGATGATGCTGACTGACAAGGACAGTGTAGTACAGCCGGTAAGCAGGTAGTAACGTTAATACAGGGACTGTGAGGTGATGGAGGGAAAGTTAGCTCTATAACTTGTTGACTTGTTGCTCTCTTACATGAAGAGCTCTCAACGGGTCGGGCCGGCCCGGCCCGACAAACCCGACCGGACCCGCAGGCTCTGGCTGAGTTAACGGGGGGGGGCAGACAATTCATGCGGGTTGTAGCGCTGTGTCGGGTTTGGACTGTAATTTTCAGGCCCGTTGAGAACTGTAATTACATGATAATGATGAGCAATGGCGATTGATTAGTATCGATATTAATTGGTATTGCATAGGCTACTTCTCAAAATCTGGCAGCCATGGCACCTTATTCTGATAAAACAGCAAACGGTCAAGGCTGAGAAGTGTCGAATGAGCATTAAAGCGAAACTCTCGCCAAAAGTCAACTGAGGCTTTATTTGGGATTGAATATGAGTCAAACCTTCGTGTGAAAGCATAATTACGACGAAAGAGGCACTTTTAAGATTTACCGTAGTTTCGGTTTTGGGCACGTTAATTTTGAACAGGAGTGCATGGGAAAGAAGAAGAAGAATGAAAAAGAAGGTGTTTGAACTACTCACGTTAGCTGCTGCACCTCCTGCGCGTTGCTGTCATGGCAGGCAAAAAGTGTCGATCCCCGAGGTCCCCCAGGTCGCACTCGGGGATCAACACTTTTTGTCTGGCATGACGGCAACGCGCAGGAGCGCAGCAGCTAACGTGAGTAGTTCAAAAACCTTCTTTTTCATAAACTCTTGTGTACACAAACAATGTTCTCAATGCTCTTGTTCATGAGTAGAGACCCTAGTGATGCTACGAGCAAAGATTCATGTTGTGTCGAGCCTTCTTAGTGTTCTAAAAATAGCGATTTTAATGCTAGCATGTCTTGCCCCATGTACTCCCGTTCAAAATTAACGTGCCCAAAACCGAAACTACGGTAAATCTTAAAAGTGCCTCTTTCGTCGTAATTATGCTTTCACACAAAGGTTTGACTCATATTCAATCCCAAATAAAGCCTTGGTTGCTTCTTGGCGAGAGTTTCGCTTTAAGTGTCTATTTTAGGCTCCATCATAGCATTTTAGATATTTAGGTTAAAGGTGTGTTGAACGGCTGCAAAGTAATTTGAATGTGTAGCAACCCTCTAGGCTGTGGTTAAACATGTTTTAAAAAACAGATTTTAAACTGCTAAATGATTAGTAAAAGCTTTGCAATTTAAGCATTACTTAAGTAAGTGTAAAAAAAAGTATAAAAGTATTATTAGCAAAAGGTTTGCCCACATTGAACAAGAGTAGATCTGTCAAATGCTTTTAAGACAAGTTGCTTTGCATGAGTTCATAAAGCAGCCCTGTTATTAGCCTGATATAACAATTTGATAGCTTTTTAAAGGGAGCACCTTTTAACCTCAAGAATTAGAATTGAGCTGCTATATCAGGGAAATTCAGAAAATACATATTAGAGATGATTTCAATGAAAAGGATAAAAAAATCAATTGAACTACACAGAGCAGACAAAAGTGGTAGAGTTAACAATAGATGCTAATCTTCTGAGCTCTAGGATGCCGATGATACATTATGCTTGAAATAGAATATACCTTTACTCAACTATGTGTTGAGTAAATGTACTTATTTGCTTTCCACAATGGTTATTTGATAGACTTCTAAAGTAATAATAAACTGTAGATTTCTAATAAGCCTAAAGGCAAAAAGTTATGGGGTTTTTTCCCGGTTGTGCTCCGCTAATTATGAGGGGCCGGTCTAAGCCAAAAATGCCAGGGCCGATTTTTTGTCCCAGTCCAGCCCTGTCTGTCATACATAATTTTTTCAATAAATTAAAACTGTTTCAGATATCCTCCTGTGCCACAGCAGTTTAACCATCTAAGTAACAGATGAGTTCGCTATCAACACCATAATTACTGAGCTGGCATAGCTTCACTGACCACAGGTTCACTGACAGTGAAATCATAGGAGAGTTGGATTTTTTATGGTCAGCCCTCTGCCCCTCTAATGAGTGAAGGTACTTTGTATATGATGCAATGTTAACTGGGTGGATTGAAAGTCACCATTGTAACAGTAAGCCTCAGCCAGCATGATGTTTTTTGTTTTTTTTTCTATTGATTATGACCTCTGCCAAGTAGATTATGTTTTCACCCAAGTCCATTTGTTTGTTTGTTGGTAGGAGGATTACACAAAAAACACTCAACAAATTTCCACATAACTTGATGGAGCATGATTCTTGGCCGAGAATATCATTAGCCATTAACGGTAACGGTTTTGGTGTGGATTCAGATAAGAGGTAGAATCCAGGACCTTTTGCACCCTTTCTTCCCCAAGTCCCCATGAGGGCATAGTGTTATTTGCCTCTGCATATTTAGGTGTTAGTGGTTGGTACGGAACTTAACAAGGATTTTGATTGGCATATCGTAGCCAGCACCGTTAGTGCCTTGTACTCCTCACCATGCACTCTGCCTGACTGGGAGCTCCTAGTGAACACTGACAATTATGATGAATTGGAGGGCACAACACAGCCTGAGCAGGACCTCACACAGGATCTGGATTCCCTGTCAACAAACTGGCTGCAGTTGGTTTCAGAGTTCACATTTGGTCCTGACACCGGCCATGTTCACTTGGAGCCCGGTACAGGTAGCCGCTGTTAGCAGTTACTATAGCAACAAGTAAAACTCTACACTAATCAGGAAATGTAATTCAGGCAGAGCAGCAGAGGGACATCGGAGGGAAAACCAGAAAACATGTTGCCTTGTGCAATAACATTCATTTAAATTTCTCTTATATTTACTATTACTTTATTGTCAAGGGAAGTCAAATCCAGATGAAATTAACGTTCTTACCATCCAAATCCACTCTAACTCAGGTGTGCTGAATGGTGAATCGCACTTGATCGAAAACTGGAGGCGTGTGGCCAATTGTTTGTAAGCAGCATAGGTAATGCCCACTAAACACCATGTAAGCGCAGGTGTTGTGCCGTGTGCAAACAGCCAACACTGGCACAGCAGTTGGAGAGATGCCACCAAATAAGGGTAGTAAGACAAATGAGAATATCAGCAGCAGTGAGCATTGAGGTATTGTTAAATCATATAAAACGTAAACCAGGGATTTTTCACAGCATCAGCACTGACATTACAGGAATGTCAAAAACACAGCAATGGCAATACATCTGTGATGCTGTGAATGTTGTGTCAGCAAAGGTATTAACAGTTACTGAGATCTAAAGAAAGTGTTTTTGACATGTCTCATTGCCATTGTGCTTTGCACACCATTAAGCTTTCTCCGGGGTGTATATTAGCTTTTCTCTTGCAGGAGCCCCATTCACACTGGCATTTGGATGCGGCTTTAGTGCGCCAATTACCCGCCTTTGTCTCAGTGTGAATCTCTCGGAGGCGGCGAGGGGTGAAATTTCACTCCGGCGCTGATACAGCTCTGGAAGTAGTATCAGGGATGCATGATTGGCGAACGGAACCAGTGTGAAAGGATAAGACGGCTTCACCTATCGAGGGTGTGTCGATCGTACAGTCTGATAACTTACTCAACTTAATAAAGAGAAATTTCCCACAAAGCAAGATTACATGACCAATAAAAAGTAATGTAGTAACTGTAACTGTCTTTGGTAACTTATATGAGGAAAAAAAATACCACAGCTGTATGTGGAGAAGCGTCCGTCCTCCTGTCTGTCCTCCCGCCCGTCTTACCCACTCTTCGTCACATTTCTGTCCGAAAAAATAAGAACAGCGTCTCTCACCGGCAAAAAACTTAAACTCTCCGAGTGATTGTGATGAAAATAAATCACAGCGACCGTCAGCCCTCCGGACCGAGACTTCAGTGAACTTTCCCCCCGGGAAAACAGCCTCCGTCCCCGCGAGTGAGGGAGTCAGAGCCGCAGGTTTAGATTGACAGGGTGAACACAAGGAAACACCTTGAGAACACACCGACGTCATCACTATGACGTGTACCGCCACACCTCTTTAGGAGCCGCAGTTCCGGCTTTCAGTGTGAATTATACAGCGGTTCATCTTTAAGGCGGAGATGCTTTGCTCTGTGTGAATCACCATTGGCGGAGAATTGGCAAACCAATGTTGCAGAGATAATGCTTCTTCTCCTGTGTAAAAAGGGCTAGTATCAAGGCACATCCACCTGGTCCTCAGCACTCAAATTGTGTGCTCCACAACAGAGCGGGTCAGAGCATGCAAGTGGTTTACAAATTACAAACCTAAACCCCCCAACGCCGTCAACGACCTGCGACTTGCCCGCTTTGAGAGACAAAGGGACAGTCCTGACGCCATCCCCCGTGGAACCCTCTCCCATCTTACCAACCCCTCCACCCCCAGCTCAACAGGACCCTGGGCCTCTACACTTCACACCTCTGGGTCCCCCCCCCCCCTCCACTACCACAGTGACGATTCTCTGCCTACAGGAGAGGGACGTCAACAAGCTCTTCAAGAGACAGAAGCCCCGCAAAGCAGCCGGACCAGACTCAGTCTCTCCATCCTCCTTGAGGAAGAAAATACACATTTGAGGTGGCGTCTGGAAAGAGCCCTTTGACCACCAGACCTAAATGGTGATTTCTGTCTGTCTCCTGCACCCTGCGGATACACATTTGCGTAACACCAGTTGATCAAGAGATGTCTGGACCTGGTTTGATCACTACGTTAAATGTGTGCCCCCATACCTCCCCCCACCCTCCACTGTCCACTCTCTCCAAAGAGCAGACCCCCTCCTTTTGCATCCCCTTTTGCTTACCTTTTATTTGAACCTGCCCTTCCTTGTTCTTTGTTCTTACTGTATAAAATGCTACTGTTTCATTTGCTCTGGGTCGACTCAACGGCTCAGACCCACTCTGTGCCTGTCGGTTCACCAGTTTACCGGTATTCTTTGAATAAACACATCACCACAGCAAATTGCTCAACAGGACTTGAATGATTTTCTTCAACAATTTACACTGAAGCACTGCGCTGACCAACTGTTCCCAGTGGACGGACATATTCAACACCTCACTGGAGACATGCTGTGCCAGCCTGCTTCAAAGTCTCCACCATCATCCCCCGTCCCCAAGGACCACAGGACTGAATGACTACAGATCCGTCACCCTGACCTCTGTGATCATGAAGTCGTTTTAGCGCTGCCCCCCTTGTGCTGCCCCACCTCAAATCCCTAACCAACCCACTCCCATACCCACTGCAGTTCGCCTACAGAGCCAACAGGTCTGTAGATGATGCAGCTTGACTGCAACATTGTAAGGCATTATGCCTTACGTCTCCTGCACCCTGCGGATACACATTTGCGTAACACCAGTTGATCAAGAGACGTCTGGACCTGGTTTGATCACTACGTTAAATGTGTGCCCCCATACCTCCCCCCACCCTCCGCTGTCCACTCTCTCCAAAGAGCAGACCCCCTCCTTTTGCATCCCCTTTTGCTTACCTTTTATTTGAACCTGCCCTTCCTTGTTCTTTGTTCTTACTGTATAAAATCTTACTGTTTCATTTGCTCTGGGTCGACTCAACGGCTCAGACCCACTCTGTGCCTGTCGGTTCACCAGTTTACCGGTATTCTTTGAATAAACACATCACCACAGCAAATTGCTCAACAGGACTTGAATGATTTTCTTCAACAATTTACACTGAAGCACTGCGCTGACCAACTGTTCCCAGTGGACGGACATATTCAACACCTCACTGGAGACATGCTGTGCCAGCCTGCTTCAAAGTCTCCACCATCATCCCCCGTCCCCAAGGACCACAGGACTGAATGACTACAGATCCGTCACCCTGACCTCTGTGATCATGAAGTCGTTTTAGCGCTGCCCCCCTTGTGCTGCCCCACCTCAAATCCCTAACCAACCCACTCCCATACCCACTGCAGTTCGCCTACAGAGCCAACAGGTCTGTAGATGATGCAGCTTGACTGCAACATTGTAAGGCAATATGCCTTACGATGTTGCAGTCAAGCTATGTAGCTTGTTGGTAAATCTAGCTTGTTAGCTTGTATGCTAACTCCGGGGTTTAGCTTTGTCTTTACGGTTACTGGTTAGTAAAAGTTTCTTTCAAGTGACCAGGCAGTTATAAAATTTGTATTTGTGTAAAGTTTGTTTGTATTCAGCACACTCTGAAGTGGTTGAATTGGTTTAGAGAAATAACGTTAATCATGGCTCAGAAAGGCAGAATGGCAAAAATGCACCGGGTAATGATTACCTGATAACTCCATCTACTGCGATGTGAAGAATATTTTTTGTTACTCAGGATATCTACAATGGCTTGGCATGAGACAATTATTTTGTTGTTGTTATTTTGAATGCACCATCTTGGTCATCTGGCTTCCTCTGTTACCGTAGTTACAAGCCTGCTCGTGCATGGCAGGCTCCTCTGTGGGAGGGGCTTTGAAGGCAGGGATGCAGCAGCAGAGAGGAAGAAGGAGGGACTTAGGAGCTGTGATCATTCAAATTTTCTGGCTACATCCACTTTTTTCTCACACCTCCAGACTGCAGCTTTAAGAGAGTGATACAGCTTTCGGTTGAAGAATGGGAATGGATCTGGAGAAGGTGCTTTGCTTTGATATGATGCAATTTACAGCAACAGACATTTGGCACTCCAGTCAAACACCTTGAATGATATTATCGCTTTCAGCACTCTCTGAAGCGCACAGCTCAAAGAGGACTGCGAAATGTCCAAAACTCACAGCGCTTGAGGTGCTTGGGGTGTGGACACACGGGAATTGACTGGCAATTGTTTTACCTATCCTGAGGCTCAAGGTTATTGCACAAATCTATAAGCAGTGCTCGTGGCAATCTGAAAGGTCAGCAGCCATTTATCTGTCTCATAAAACTGATTGGTGCAAACTCTGAAAACATACTCTCTGCGTAATGCCTGGTTTGCCAAATCATCTAGTTGCAGTAATTAAGCCATGATTCAGATGCTGATCATCCCAGGGTTTTTATAGTCTTAAAGGTCCAAAATCATGAAAAACACGTTTTCTCTAATGAGCTGGTCCTCCCTGAGCCTACCTACTCCCAGATTGAGGAAAGCAAACGATTCCTGCATCGTCTCTGCAGCCCACCCACTGGTAAAACAGCGCTCCTACAGGCTGTTCAAATTCAGCTCCTGTCGTTACGTAATGAAAGGAGTCATTTCCATAGGCTGGCCTCCTCTGTGCAATGATAGGAGATATCTGAGAGGGGGGCGTCCATCCCCAAGGTGAAGTTCGGTGTGTCCAGCGGTAAGATAGCAGTGTTTCGCAATGTCGTAGCTCAGAGTTAGACACGCAAATTGCTCTGTTGTTGGTTGTAAAAATCAACATCAGTGGCTATATTCTGTCCCAGCTACAGAACAACAGAAGAGACAGTGGTTGCGTTTCATTTTTAACGACAACGTGCCGGCTGTGGTTCGTGTTAGCTTGTATGTGTGTGCTAACCACTTCACGTCGGACTGCTTCAGTAACGAGGTTCAGTACAAAGCTGGCTTTGCCTCAAGACTGACTCTTGTAAAAGGATCAGTCCCAACAATATGGGACCCAGCAACTGTACCCAAGCCACAGGTAAGTGTCGCTACGTTTGGATAGTATTTACAGTTGCCTACGAGTATGTTGAAGTCAGCTTGAAATTGGCTAACTAGTTAGCTCTGCTTCAGTCTGCTATGCAATGGCGTTTGAAGCGAGTTTAATGTTAAAGGTCCCATATTATGGTAATTTCTGCTTCTTGACATGGTTCCTTGATGTCTAAATGGAATGTTAGTAACATGCTTTGGTCGAAAAAAGCTGAAGGATTGAGCACAGCAGGGTTCTTGATACACCAGTTTCACAGCCTTGCTCTAGGTGGCCGGTTTCAGTGCCTTTCCCTTTAAATGCTAATGCTACTGCGTGCACCGCCCAAGGTGCCGCCCCCTTTACTGCTTTGTGGAAGACGTGAGGAGTAATGGCTGCTGGACAACAAACTGCGGCGGAACCGTACATGTTCGAGCCGGAGTCCGACCCAGAACGACAAGAGGCTCCGTAAGAAAGTCAGCAGCCAAGAATGAACATGGATGTTTCTCAGTGGTTAGTAGTTAACTTTGTTGCCTCAACATTGCTTTTATGTTACTGCAGACCAACAAAGTTTTATGGGCTTACTGGCCGTAACTCCATATTATTATTTACCTTTATGTAGCCAGGTAAGTCAGTTGAATACCTGCTCTTACTTGCAGTGACAACCTGTAATTACCTACTGCCAGCAATTTTCAACAACTGTAGTTTTCAGTAAGCCACAATTTCCTCCTGTCACCTCTCTACCAGAAGTATTGTTTATAAACTTTAAATATATTACCAAAGAAACAACGCAACGTGATTGATAAGCGATCATAGATTCCAATGAATAATAAAAATTCTGCTTAAAAACAGGTGTTCCTGTGGCAATTGTGAGCTTCAGGGATTATGAGTTTCAGCACCTCGTTCACATATGGGGCAGGGTCCTGGAAAACCCTCTCGAAGATCAGGTCCATCAGTGCATCATCGCAGTCTGCAGTAGTGCTGTGCGATATGGACACATTTTATATCTTGATACAGCTAATTTTATGTCCCGATAACGATATCCATATATATATATATATATATGTATAAGAGAGAGAGAGAGAAGAAGAGAGAGAGAGAGAGAGAGAGAGAGAGAGAGAGAGAGAGAGAGGGAGACAGATGAGAGAGAGAGAGAGAGAGAATAACACACTGAGAGAGAGAGAGAGAGAGAGAGAGAGAGAGAGAGAGAATACACACAGAGAGAGAGACACACACAGAGAGAGAGAGAGAGAGAGACACACAGAGAGAGAGAGAGAGAGAGAGAGAGAGAGAGAGAGAGAGAGAGAGAGAGAGAGAGAAGAGACCATAGAGATACACAATACACTATAGAGATAATAGATAGAGAGAGATAGATCGAGAGGATAGATATATAGATATATAGATAGTAGATATAAATAGAGATATATATATATATATATATATACATATATATATATATATATATATATATATATATATATATATATATATATATAAAAATCACATCTTAGCACTATTTTTGATAACCATGTGAATGAAAGGCACTTTCTCCTTTTTATTAGTTAGTTTTTGCAGGACTGTCAAAACAAATAAGAATTTATAAACAAAAAGTATTCCAAGCTTTCAGGCTCGTTTGGTGTTTTTTTTTCTTTTCGTCACTTTGTGGTTTTGAGGTAATGTTAGTGCTTTGTCGCATCTTCTCGCTGTCTCTGTACTGTTTTTCATGTCTTGTCTTTAAGTGGTAGAAAAGATTAGATGTGTTAGAGTCCCTTGTAACTTGTTGGCGGCATGTTATGCAGATTCACGTTGTCTGGTCGGTGTCTGACTTTTTAAACCCAAACCAAAGCCAAACGATGGAATTCCGGTTCCCCCTTTTCGTCTTCCATTGCGCTCTCCTCCGTCTCCCCATGCTGCTTTGCCTCTGATAACTCCAGAGCAACCGGTGCCGTAAACGAGTCCTTGCAGTTGATGTAAAAATGCTACCACAAAGTAGTAGCATTGGTGCAGTTATATTCGCCATCATACAATAAACATTCTGAATTGAGTTGTGCTTTACACGCGGTATTAAATCACAACCGTAGTGTATGTTAACGTTAGTGTAGCAACAGTGCTAAACAAGTAGCCTACACGTTAAAATTACGATATAAACGACAGAGGCTTATATCCTACGGTAGACATTTTTATATCGCACTACGATATATATCATAATATCGCGCAGCTCTGCAGTGCAATAAACAAAAATGTATGTTTACAGGAAAATTGCAGTAGAACCAAAAAGCCTTGTGTATGTGTATGTTGTAAAGTTTCTCTTATTTCTCTTATTTAATTTGAAAACCATCTTAAAAGAATTCAGATTTAATGTGTTTGTGTTTGTTTTCAACCTTTTGTGTGATGCCTGTGTGTTTGTGGGGTTCAAATAAAAAGACTGTAAAACTTACGGAATGCAGCCTCTGTCTTCACGGGTTTGGCTCTGCACTCTCCCTTCCTGGACTTTGGAAAGCTCAGTTTGAAAAGAGGATCTCCTGATGATGTGGTGGCTTGTCCTCTATCAACATTCTCATTGTAATGCAGTGCAGCCAGGTAGAGTCTTGAACAGTAAAAAGACAATTTAAACATGAAAACAATTGCAAGAAATGGGCAAATGTTCTCAACAAGCAATTACAGTTTAATTATCCTGCACAGCATTCCCAGATATGGATAGGAGTAACACATGACAGCACTGTTACAGTATAATTAAAGCACTAAAGGCTGCAACACGTTACGCTACTCTAATCTAACGCGTTAAGATTTTCTAAACCAGTAATCAGATTAAAATTATTTATTCAAGTCACTGTGCGTTACAATTATTTTTGTCATTTTCCTTAGTAAAAATTTATATTTTTGCTTATTTCTTGCTTCTCGGGGAGTGATGTCACGTATGTGACAAGTCACGTTTTTACCATGAGGATAACTCACGTGTACACCACACAGCAACACAAAAATGGACGGGGGAGAGAGATGCACGGTTTCTAGCTGAAAATATAGTAATTATTTGGAGTTATTAAAAACAAAAAAACAGAAATGCTTGATCAAGCGCCCTGTTAGAGAATCTAAACTCTATGTAGCAGTCAACCATACACTGGTTTTGCCCTGGCCTAAGCTAACATATTCCAGTTTAGAAAACATTTTCAAATGAATTATTTCACAAAATCCTAAACACTTAGGCCCGACAGAGGGTGTGTGTATGTACTGCTTGACCAACCGGGTCTCTGGGTTTGCATGTGGAGACTGTGCTGATCTCGAACTAGAAGCTTGCGGTTAGCGTTAGCTTGTACTATGTGACACTTCTTGGTTAGTACGTGTAAAATTGCTAAATAAACACAGCTAAATATTTGTATTTGCAGACATTTCCCTAGGACATGCATTATATAATGTGCAAGATCAGAAACGTACTACACACATTGATTCTGCTGTAGCACTAACTTGTGAGGTCAGAGAAGCTACGTCAGCAGTTAGCTGCTAACCTTACCTTGTTCTCAATGGCAAAACACACAGTACATCACGCATGAGTTCATCCTTCTCTACGGAAACACACAGCTAATTATTTGTATACTTACATGTCCCTCATCTGCATGTTCCATGCAACGTTAGAAGTTCACCACCGTTTTGAAAAAGTCTACCAACTACTCCTGCCTTATACTAACCGAGGTTGGAGAAACAGTCAGTCTGGAAGTGGTTAGCACATGAACAGTTTTTGCTAACTGTAGCTGGGACGTTGCCTTCAAAAATGAATAAATCCATGCCGCTCTTTGGTCCTCTGCGGCTGGGACACGATGGAGTGTTGTGTGCTCGTCTTTAAAGCCAACAACAGAGCACTTAGAGTTGCACTCTGACATGGTGTTTTCATAACATAATGGCGGATCTCCAAAAAGCTAACACTGTAGTTGGTGGGTGGAGACACCAGTAGGTATGCGGCGAAGGGAGGGGCTAGTGTGTGGGAATATGTAAATGATCAGTTGATGACGTTGGCAACCAAAACCAAATTTGACTCGCTCATCTGGAAACTGCAGGGAGACACTGTCAGAAACCTGTATCTCACTCAAAAAAGCACAGATAGCCTTTTTTCAAAGTTTCTAGGCGTGTGGCAGCACCAGAGAACCAAAATAATACCCCAAATACCAGAAAAAAGTCAGTTTTTCATAATATGGGACCTTTATTAATATTATGAGTAAGCTTGGTTGTCACAGTAAAAAGTCTGGAAACATGTGCAGACTGGAGACAGAGACTATGCTAACAGTGTCCAAGACTTCGGAGGCTGTGTTGGAGACAAACACAGCTTTTGCTAGTTGTTAGCCATTAGCTACATGGTAGTAACTGTAACAACACATAAAACAAACTAACATTATTCAGACATACTAACCATTCTGAAACGTCCTGCTACAGCCGCAGAGTCTGTATTTCTTCAGGAGCCTCTCCTTCTGGGTCCGATTCTGGGTCAAACTGGTATGGTTGAACAACAGCATCTCGGCAAGCCATAGCATTACATCCACCGTAAACATTAGCGCATGCTACCGCTTGCGTAAGTGACATCCTCTCCCTGAGAGGGGCGTGTAGCAGGTGAGGAAGGCATTGACAGACGGAGCTCATTAGCATTTAAAGGTTCAGGCACAGAAACAGCCTGCTCTCAGTAGAGCTCACTTGAGCGACTTTTAGACAGCTGAAATTCAGGACCACAGATGGGTTAGGGGCAATGCATTTCAAATACAGAGTTGTTGGACCTCTGACAGCTTTGTGAAATTGATGAAAAGCAGTATAATATGGGACCTTTAATTACAATCAATTCACCAGTTGTATTTTTAACCACAAATTAAACAATCCAATAAAAGAGCGAAACATCCCATTTACACAGTCCACAATTTGTTTTTCCAATGCACGGAAACATGTTTTCAATTATAGGAACACAAAAGCATGTTTAATATAATCACAATTAGATTATCAGTCTATATGTTTTAGAGAAATTTTAATAATTGGTATCAGTGTTTTCGACCGCTCTCACAATTTTCTCTTACCAAAGAGAAGAGCAAAACGAAAAAAAAAAAAAAAAAAAATCAATGGATACTAACAAAATTAAAGACACGTGTCATCAATCAACAGACTTTAAGCCATCAGTTCTTTCATTCATCCTTATGTTTTTAGGTTACATAAAAACGTTATTCCTTTACATACATGGCATTTTGTTAATTGTTGTACAAGTTAACAAGTGGCATGCCATCGCAGTAATGGCAGCTTGTTTACCTCTGCCCACAAGCTGAATCAGGAACCATACAGGCATAAGATATAGTCCTTCCTTCTGACTGAATGAACTCTGCATTCGTATTGGTCTTTTGTACTCAAACTGAATACAGTGGCTCTTCTTGAATATTGCGCATCTTTTTTCTTAGTCACAACATACAGAAAGCGGACTTGTGAGTCAAAATGTGATACAATCTGTATGATTGTTCATGATTGTGTGAAGGCCTGGGGCTGCTTCACTGACATCAGAGCTTACTTTTTCCATTGGTAATCACAACCAACATGACAGTCACAGTGAACTTGAGAGGGATGCCACTTTGTCAGGATTTGGCTACTTGGTTGAAGACTTGTGAAGAATATAAGTGAAACAATTTCACAAACTAAGAGTGACAAATCCCAAAGCTGAGATAGTGAAAGTGAAGCCACATGTCTAAATATTATAGTATATTGAGTCCAGCAAATAACTGAAAAGGGTGTCTGTGTTAGCTGCTGACTGTTAAGAGTTACTTTCTTGATTCAATTATTTGAATCCCATAAATGCTCATACCAGCCTTCTAATTTTCCTCCTTTCTTTCTCTAAGCTTTATTGACATCAAGGACAATACAGCAAATCCATCCCATTACCAATAAAGGAGAGAATCATTGAATAATTCTGACTGAATTGATTGTATGTTAGGACCAATCTGTTGGGTTTTAAATAGGGGTCTATACTAACAGTCTCACTCACAACCTAAATGTAATTACAGCACGGTCACAATCATAAGAAACAGAACTGGTATTCAGAGTAACAAAGCGAGAACATAATGAGGTGAACCTGCCATAAGATGAAAATGAATAAACAATGAACTGAATTAGTGTTACTGGAAATGTATTGATTGGACCTCCTTACAGCTGTTAGTTTAGCATTTTGACATCAGTCTGAATAAAGGTTAATTTAACTCATTTTAACTGTGAGCTAAAAATGATTAGCCACAGCTGCGCTGGGGCAGACTGACAGAAACATGGCTGCCATTCAGTGCCTAGGGCCCCTCCGATCACCACGTCAAACACATTCACATAAGGCAAGGTGGGTGAAGTGTCTTGCCCAAGGACACAACGACCATGACACAATTGGCCGGGTGGGGATTGAACCGCCGTCCCTCGGTCGACCAGCTCTACCACCTGAGCCACGGTCGCCCCGATGTCCTAGAACAGTTTTTGGGGCACCTGACTCTCCTGTATGTATTTAGTTTTTTTTTTTTTCCCCACCCTATTCATGCAGCCATCATTAAGTGCTGCACATCATTTGATTTAGAATGCATGACTTCACAAGAAACATTTTTAAAAGCATTCAAAATGTGTTACTATTTTTCTAATTGAGAGTTTCACCTGAAATTCAGGAGCAGGGCCACGCCTCAACCACTCCTCTTATACATGTGCCTATATAAGCCTAACCACCTTTCATGCTGGTCTTTTCTCTATTGTTTTGCACGGAATGTCGAACCCCATCACTTGTAAGTTACAACCATTTCAATTCATATCAAATTTGGACTTGCTGACAATGCTGACCTCCTATCCCTCAGCCCCTCTGATGGGGAGCTCTCGGCCCCAGACTCTTTCGATCCTGGTCCACAGCAAGTCCCTGGAGAAATTGGGACCATGGTTGCTCCAGGAAACGTGCCTGCTGTGTCAACCAGCCCAGAAAATGGTACTCCCACATGTCAGCCTCAGACAATATGCTCCACTCAGGGAAGACAAGCCACCTCCAGAAAATCCACAACCAAAGCAGGCAACCCACCAGAGACACAAACTCACCTCCATGCTGTACTCAGGGCTGCCGGTCAAGCTCACACACTCCAGTCAGACCTCCTGATGATTAAATTCTCTACGACCGGATGGTGGCGGGCCTCCACATGATGGTGTGCCCTAAACTTCAACCCTCTTGCTCTAATATCCATTGAAGCCACCAGAGTACAAATAACGTAGTACTTACACTTAAATGTGCCATCTGTCACTCTTTTAAATAAGCTGTCAAATGATTGTGCTGTCTCAGCTTTGTTAATATTTGCATGACACACCCTGATGTATGTGACATATAATCAACTGAGTGGAGGATTGTGAGTCAGAATAGCCAGAAAAGCATGCCGGCCATCATTTCGCAAAATGCAACTAGATATACTTATGTTGTCACAACAACCTCTACTACTGGGCCTGGGCGTCCACATCAGCACTTGGTCACTCAACACCACACAGCTGGTAAAAAGGGCCAAACAGTGGTTTTATTTTGTGAAGTTTGGCATGTTGCCAGAGATTCTCAGCAACTTCTACAGCTGCATTGTTGAGAGCATCTTGACCAGCTGTATCACCATGTGGTATGGCACCACTTCTGCTATGGACTGCAAACGCTTGCAGAGAGTGGTAAAGACTGCAGAGAAGATCACCAAAACTCCACTGCCTTCTCTGCAGAGCATCTACCACCGCAGAGTCCACAGGAGACCTGCCTCCATCCTCAAAGACCCCACCCACCCCTTGCAAAAGCACTTCACTTTGTGTATTTCGGTTATACATATTACTTTTTATATTGTTGGCATTCTGCAGACAGCAAAGGAAGAAGTTCATTGTATAGAGAAACATGTTTCCATTGTGCATATGACAGTGATAATAAACAATTAAAGCTGCAAGCAGAGATGAACGGGCCATCGCAGTCAACGCACGTTGGGGATGCTGCTGTCGATGCATGCTGCTGTCGGGGCTTGTCCACAACGCCTCCCAAAGTCTTGCGATTTTTAAAGAAATTTAATGGTTATTGCCAAAATATTTATATATTGAGTGACAGCAGACATTGCCGAACTCTGTGATGTCTTCTTTATATCTGTAAAGTGAAAAATGAGGGCACCAAAGTGAGAGACAAAACAGCCACCGTCTGCTCTCCTCCAGAAATTTAGGCTCAAAATTAACATTGCCACTTATGAGGGAGGGGCGGCTGCAGCTCGGCGGGTAGAGCAGGTTGGCTAGTGATTGGAAGGTTGCTGGTTCAAATCCGGGCTGAGCTGCATGTACAGTAGAAGTGTCCTTAAGCAAGATACTAAAATTGCTCCTGATGTGCAGCTGGCACCTTGCATGGCTGCCTCTGCCATCAGTGAGTCCCTGGTCCAGGGAGTACCCTGCCCTTGCCCAGACACTAGCCGTTTTTAGACAGAGCGCCAATTTGCCCGTACTTTTGGCGGCTTAGTCCGCAGTTTTAGACAGAGGCCGGCAAATTGGGGTTCTGTTTTGGTCCGCCGATTTTCCGCCTCGGAGGGTACACTTATTTCCGCCTTGCCTGCTATCTAAAAACGAGGCGGCAATGTGCCAGCCTCTGCGTGAGGTGGGTGGAGGTGTCAATGACCTGCACTGTTGTGCGACCCACAGCCAGGAGTTTTAAAACCAGGAAACAGCTGATCACAGCAGTCAGTCCATCACTTCATCCGCGGACATTAAGATGAGCAACTGGACAGCCGCTGAGATACAGGAGATGCTAGCGCCTCCTCGGTCTCTGTAGCTGTTTGGTTGTGTTAGCGTGTTGTTGTGTCAGCAAGCTAAGACCGGTCGCTACTTTCAAATTAAAAGCCCCCCGCTAAGAACCCAGTTCTAAACTCCAATGGGGTGCAATGTGAAGCTCTTATTTTGAAGACAAATATGTTGTCAACCGCTCACAGCAGAACTTCGAGCTTCACGTCACGTCACATGTTTACGCCTACCTCAGAGACGGCTTTTCGAAAAGGAGGAGTATTACGCCTCCATTTTAGAAAGACAGGCCAGCACATTGCCGCCCTTACATTAGAGCAAATGTGCTGCCTTTTGTATCTCAAAAGGGCTATTGGCTTGAGCAAAAAACCCATAAAAGGCTACAGACAATGGATGGATGGACTTTTGGGGAGTTGCTGGAGTGCTTGTCACTCTAGGGCTGATACAGCCACAAATGTAAGTCCTGCATCTGAAATAAGACCATCAGCTGAGCGCCAACAAGATTTCCTATATTTCTATGTATATATTGTCTATGTGAAGTAAAGGATGTGGAATCCAAATCAAGCTGAAAATATTTTTTTCTCCAGTTTTTCCTGCTGCTCTCCACTGTAGCGATGATGTCACGCACTGTAGCTCATGCAATAGAAACCCATTATAAAATCAGCAGACAGGGCTTGTCTGTTATCAAACATGTAAAATTTGGTCCAGATAGGAATGAGTTGTTCCTTTATGATTTGGTGGCCTGCTGCTGCCGGTATTAAATAATGTACGCTGAAGTCAGAAGAACTCTCTGCAATCTCCATAAAAACAAAATGGAGGTGAAAAATCCCTCAAACAAATTTGTGGCCACTTGCGTTTTGATTATTGATTGGTGGCGACGCCATGGGAGGGTTTGCTCACCTTTTAGTTGCATGTCATCTTGTAGTGTATGATATGGAGGAAAAAAAACTATAAATGTCATGTAAATAGGAGGTTTGTCAGCATTCCTGTGTCCAGTAGGTGGCGCTATGGATATGACACAGTATTGAAGCATGGAGGTATTCATGGCAACATCGTATACATGTGGGATGAATTTGGTGTACATGGGAAATTGTATATTGAAGTTATAAGGACTTGATGCTTTATGGCGAAGCATGACAATGGACTGCACCATGACACCCACCTTGTTTGATTTAGGCAAAAGCTTTTGATAACTTTTCATGTTCAAGGTCTGAGGATGATACTGAGTGAATTGGAAGTCCGTGGTGTTCAATCTGTAGGAGGAGTTCGTTAAAGTACGAGGCATGGTGGGGAGCCGTTTAGCTCAGTGGGTAGAGCGAAGTACCATGTACAGAGGCTACTCCCGGCCTGGGTCCCTTTGCTGCGTGTCACTCCCCCTCTCTCTCATCCTGTTTCCTGTCAAATGTTCATCTGATCTATCAATAAGGCCAAAAAAGATAGTTTTAAAAAAAAAGTAAGAGGCATGGAAATAGAACAAAATGTGAACTTTGAATCAAAATGGCCTGTTGGAGTGACAGTTTGGTACCCGTGATGTTTTTTGTGCGTATGCATTCTGTGTCAAAAAAATATTTCCAGGAGAACAGATACAAAAAGTTTTGGATTGTCAAAGGACAAACTGTTGCTCCCAGACAGGCCAAACACGCAGTGGCCAGGGTTATTCTCCCATTCAGCACTACTTACTAGTCTGAGACAGCATTCAGTGCCCTTGTGACGATAAAAACAAAAGAAACAGACTTGATGTCCACCAGGACTTTAGATTGTCTGTCACAACCATCACTCCTGACATTGCATCCCTGTTCAAAGGTATGCAAGCCCAAGGTGGCCATTAGTTCGTGAATGAATAGACTGGCACAGAGTAAAAAACATAAGGAATAACTTGTTTATTGTTGTTATTGATGTAAGTTGTTATTGTAATTATTACACAAACATGTATAGCTGTGTCTGAACCTGTGTTGAAATGATGTACATGTGAATATCAACAGACTTCCCCTGTTAAAGTTAATTGTTTGAAGGAGATCTGTGACAGAGCTGTATATATAGGCCTAGGTGCTGATACATCTCTGAAAGTCTATCTTTATTCCTTACGTAAGAGTGTGTGTGTGTGTGTGTGTGTGTGTGTCCACTCTGTTCAGTTGTTAAAGGAAAACTATTAAAGTTTATTGTTTAGCTCTCATAGAAAGAGACATAGTTAAATGTCCTTGTAGTTATTATTTCTGTTTGTGTTTTCAACACCTGGTGACAAACAGAAGGAAAGAAAAATAAACTGTGTGTGTATTTGTGTGTGTGTGTGTGTGTGTGTGTGTGTGTGTTTGTTTGTGTGTGATACACCTGATGACACAAAAAGGAAGAAATGTATCTATGTACATTGTAAAAGAAGGAGAATAAGAGCAGAAATCTACAACTGTTGTTTATTTTTGCAAATTAAAGTTTGTTATCACTTTATATCACTCATATTACCTCATGTGATCTTAGATATGATTTTATGGTCACAAATGTTAGTTGATATGTTTTATTAAGTTTTCTTTATGTGAAATATGTGTATTTATTTTTAATACATATGTATGATTTAGTTTGATGATTGCTGTGTTTTAATTTCTCATGGTTTTATGCATGCTTTTAGACCATATGTGTGAGTGTATTTTATTTCCTGTCTCAAGATTGTGACAGTTTAAACCCAAATTACCTGCACCCCTGTGGCTCTGCTTTTATTGATAGACACTCAGTGCGTTTACATGACACTCAAGAAAACCAAATTACTTGGTTAGTCTGACTATGAACGGATCTTTAAGATGCATGTATACACCTTAGTCTGACTAAAATCGGACCGGATCGGATTTCTCATAGTCGAATTAAAGCACCCAGATTATTCGATTGATAGTAGCATTACTCTTGCATGTATACGTTCCATCAGATCGGATTGGATTTTGCTTTCTGCGCAGGTGCGAGATATTTTCCCCGGGGCCATGAGCCGGAAGTAGACGGACGGCGGCGGTGGCGTCTTTCCACCGAAATCACAGCAAGAAAGAGCGCTATTGTGCCCCTAGTTTGTGTAATTATCATGTACACCATATACGAAATGTACAAAGATGTAGCTTCGTCTCGCTCTTCGTACGCCATCTTTCTTGAATGCCGAGGCAGCTGGTGACGTAATGAGGTCAGCTGGAGGTGTCTCTGTTACACTAATTGAAATGGGTACAGCGCCAGCTATCATACCGGGGTATGACATGCTTCAGCCCAATAATCCGATTTTCTCACCAGCATGTATACTCGGATAATTGCAGTTGTCTGGTTGAGTAGCATAGTCGAACTATGGCTGTAATCTGACTAAGCTGTGTATGTAAACGCACTGATTGTTGCCAGCCAGAGAGAAGAGCGCAGCCACGGTAGACTGAGGACGTTTTCACACCTATAGTTCGTTTGCTCTGGTCCGAATCAGGGACCAACTTGTTACAATTTTGCATATTGCCTCGAGTTTGGTTTGTGTTCACACGGCAGCATTTACAAGCGGACCAAAACGTGTGATGCGCGAGGAAACTGCTCTCTAATTGGTCGGAATTTCCTTGTGGAAAGACTCCCGGAAGTAAACAAAGAAGAGCAGACTCCAGAGTGCTACTTTTCAATTTCACAATGGAGGGACAGCTACGCGGGTTGCTCTTGGCCCTGGTCATCGTGTATTACATTGTTTGCACTTATTAAAGTAGGCAAACGGTACAGTTTGAAAATGAGGCAAGGCTGAGGCTGGAAAATAATGTCATGATGCACGTGGTCTTCAACACAGCCTGCACCTCATAAGCACTGATGTGACTAGAGACAGCAAGCGTGTGCGCTTTTGAATTAATGTTGTCTGGTGAAATTTTGAGGTTAAGTCTGCTTTTAAAGGCTGAGTTTCCCCAACACATTAGCATGAAATTACAAAATTGCACAATTACAAAAAGGCAACTAATTGTTACATTTATGTTTATATAAGGGTATATAGCCTAGTACTTTTATCCAAAGTGACAAACCTTATTAAAAATGTAGATTCTCAAAAACAGCATAAATGACTGTTCTGGCCTAATTCATTCAACAATGTTAGTAATAGCAGTTTTCCTATGATAATAATCTATATTTTACCAAATATATCTTTTTGTTACACAGGAGCATATGGACATATCCACGTAGCAACAGTTGGTGGCTCTGCATCAACAATACCTGGATGGACCAGGAATGGCTGAAAAATTTCAGAATGCGAAGAGGCAGTTTCAATCTACTGTGCGACACTCTCTAGCCCTGGCTGACACGCCAAAACACTAAATACAGGCAGGCAGTGCCTGTAGACATTTGTGTGGCAATTTGTATTTGGAGGTTAGCCACTAACCTGGAGTACAGGTCTATCTCACACCTGTTTGGTGTTGGGATATCAACATGTTGCTCTATAACCCAAGAGGTTATGACTGCTATGCTGTAATGAAGCCTCAGTGCATTAAACATCCCTCTGCAGCAGAGTTCAGGCTGATAGTACAAGGTTTTCGAGACAGATGGAGATTCCCTCAAGTGGCAGGAGCAATAGATGGAACCCATATTAAGATCAGAGCTCCACCTGACAACTCATCGTGTTACTACAATCGAAAGGGAGACTATTCAGTTATTTTGCAGGGTGTGGTGGACCATAGGATGAGATTTTGGGACATTAATGTTGGGCGACCAGGCAAGATACATGATGCCCATGTGTTCTCCCTCTCGTCACTGTATGAACTTGGTAGTGCAGGCACTCTTTTACCACATTGGACTGAAACATTTGAGGGGGTCGATGTGCCTCTTTGTCTGTTGGGTTATTTGGCCTACCCTCTGCTAACTTGGCTCATGAAACCTTACCCAGAGGGAGGAGGAGTACAGGGTTCGTACACATTTTTCAAGGTCAAATTCAAGCACTTTTCAAGCACTTTTAAGGGTCATTTTCAAATTTTTCCAGCACCATATCGCTGGGGTAAAATACATGATCTAGAGGAATATAAACACTCATTTTTATTTTTTTTTTCACTTTTTAGCACAATTATGTACACTGTGTTATGCTGTAAACTTCTAAAATTATGTTTCATTATAGCAAAAAGTTTAGAAATTAAAGGAGGACACAAAGTTTTATCCAAAAAAATAGAAGCCACTTGGCGTTCTTCAGACACACTTGCACCGAGACAGAGAGACCTGAGAGCACCCTGTAATTTTCTTTTTTGACATAAATTTGTATGTTTCAAAATGCAGTGTTGGGAGTAACACATTACAAAAGTAATGCAATTACTGTAATGCATTACTTTTTGCTGTAACGCAGTAATGTCAGGTATTACAAAAAAAATATTTTACTTGGTACAAATCCCAGTAAGGCATGTTACAATGCATTCTAAACCCAAAATTAAGTGGTGTGTTGTTTTTATACAAATTCGCCAACAGCTTCCTGTTAGTGCTGGAGAACTATTGATTGAGGAGAAGACTGCAGCAGCAGACAAGTTGGACTCTACACTCGCAAGATGGACATGCGCTCATTATTTTCAGTTCCTCAGAGACAAGGATGTGAAGAACATTATAGCTACGTGCACTTTGTGTGCAAAACCAAAAGATCTCTCTACCTTGCGAAACAACACAAGTAATTAACGAAACATCTAGAGCGGTGCCACACTAACATTAAGCTAGTAACCAAAAGAAAGCAAACTGAGGATGAGAGCAGAGAAAAAACCAAGCAGCAAAAACATTCTCCTGTTCTGCGATGCTTGAACCTCAAGAAGTGAGGAGACTGTGGCAGAGTATGTTGTCGAAGATATGCTGCCACTTTCAACAGTGGATTCTCCGTCTTTTAGAAAAATTGTGAGCAAGATCCCCGTTCAGGCTAGCAATAACAAGGTAAGCTATCATTGCCTCAACAGGTTAGTGCTGCTAGGCTACTGACTATAATATCTCAGCCCAGGGGCGCTGCCAGGGATTTTGGGCCCCATGAAAAGAAATATTACTGGGCCCCAGTATAGTCGGCCGTAAGGGCGAAAATGTGTTATGCTGTTTACATAAGCTGTGCATTTTAATGATATTTTTGACTATAATTTCCTATATGTGTGAAAAGAACAACATGACAGTTACTTGGTAGGGGAAGCACTGAACACTCAGAATACAATGGAATTTAGATTCATTGTCTGCAAGTCTGCAACTTTAATGGTTAAAATATAAAATTTTCTTAAATTAAATTACCTGAAAAATACAAATGCATGACATACATGAATTATATAGAATTTCCTGTAATACCATTTGAAATAGCATCACCATCAGGAGATTCAGGTTTCCTCCCACCATTCTGTTTTACTGTCAGTGATTTGACAAAAAGAGCCAGGCTCAAGAAGCTGCTGCTTTTGAGAGGACACTTCAAGCACAACAGGAGGCTGAGGAGAGAAGATTCAGGTCTATGCAGGCACAGCAACAGGCCACCAACCAGATGTTTCTGCAAATAATGGGCACTCTTGCAAGTGCTTTGCATCCCGGTCAACCTCATTCCTCAACAATACCACCCTGGACCACAACACCCCCATCAACATCAACACCTAGTGCCTGGCCCATGCCACAGCTGTATCAGCCAACACAGCCTACTGTCCTGCCGCCTGTGCTTGCTCCACATCAGCACCAGGCACAATCTCCATCCTCCCAAAATGAGCATCCCAATACCTCATCCATTCTACATGAGATAAATAGTAAGCAGGACTACTATCATCTGTAGAATGTTGTTACACTTTTTTTCAAATTAGGAAAGGCTTTGTCTGTGTAGGCATTTATTGTGCACATTCATTACTTGCATTGTTTGAATTGCTATGCAGAAGGTTCTGTTTTTGGTTTAGTGTTATAAAGAATGTTATAGACATATTTGTTATGAAGAACTATGGCTGCTGTGTGTGTTTGGATTTCTAAGCAATATGCTACCTCATTTTCAAGGTTTGTTCTTTTCAAGCTTCTGGGCTATGCATGAGGTTAATATTCTTTAAAGAGAAGCACTCTTGAGTATTTGTGATTGAAGTAAAAAGAGGTTTAAGTTTGTATTTGCACAACAGACATTCTAATTTACTAATCTTCATTTTTGATTGTTATAGGCCTACTACTTAAAGCTTTATTTTTACAGTTATAAAATAAGCTTTATATTTTAGTGTAATTTCAGGCGTAAAGCTTAATTTTGTTACTATAAATTCAAGCAATCTACCAGAAAACACTGTTGAAAACATGAGTTTATTTTCTAAATGGAGACAAAGCATTTTTTGTACTGATGTGGCAACGTTACATTTGTCACAAGTTGAACAGGCAATAAACAGTATTTAAAAGCAAAAGTGTTTCCATTCCATCCACTTTGAATCACACAAAACAGGTTCCCAGCCTTTAGAATATGGTAGCACTTACAGTAGCACATGAATGAGTAAAATTTTATTCATCAAGGGAGATAACAGCTCATAACTCCAATAACGTCCCATAACTATCTTTTTAACATTCTAAAGAATACTGAACTCAAATTATTTGCAAATTTTGGTCCACCCTTTGGGTAGCTCACACTGGCCTGTATTGCTTGTGAGGTTTTTAACGTTCACATTGTAGAAAAGTAGCTACACAGTGCATTTCTGATGTAATTGTGTTGCTGTTGTGCATACCCCTGCTCATGATGTCCCACACCCTCCCCCTCTTCCTCCTCTTTAACTCTTCCGTTATCCCTCTCAAGATAGTCCTCATTATGTACCTCACAGTAATTATGCAGCACACAACAAGCAGACACTATGCGGCTTACAAAAGTTATGTGGACATCACATTCTTTTATGAGGCAACGCCAGCGTCCTTTGAGGCGCCCAAAGGCACGCTCAACTGTCATACAGGCTTGACTTAATCTGTGATTGAAGTTGAGCTGCTGTGGTGTTACTCCCAGGGTTCATACGGGTGCTTGAAATCCGTGAAAGTGCTTGAATTTCAATGTTGTGTTTTCAAGGTCTGAAAAGTGCTTGGATTTTAGTTTAAGTGCTTGAAAGGGCTTGACATTATGTCTATGCTACTGTCATATACTCTATGTCTTTCACAAAATTGAGATCAGACTGGATAGTTTGCTTATAACAAGGAGAAATAAAATCAGTAAGAGATCCGTATGTGGAGATGTTTCCTCCTGGGCTCCGCTGAGCCTCTCTGCTCCTCTCCGCGACCTGCCGGTCTGTGTGTGACCCCACCCCTTTCGAAGAGAGACAGCAGGAGATGACAAAATGCCGGGAGGCTGTTGTTTTAACAAGCGTTGGCTTGAAAATGATAACTACAAACTATGGTTAAGATAAGGACCATAAACCATAACACGCTAAATAATAATTAACACACCATTAATCATGTTAAGTGACCTCGTTAAGTTAGCGCCTGATTGTCCGTGTGTCGTTACACATGCAGACTGGTAGCAATAGAGAAGGATGGCTGAAGAGAAGGTCGAATTTGATGCACCAGAGCTGAAAGTGCCAGAGTCAGAAACGGGACTGTTCAGTTTGTCTCTGTAACGTCACACCAGGCACTAACATACGTAAGAGCTTTAAGTGTGAAAAGGAAATGTTCACTTTTCTCCCATTTTCATGACTTACTTCTAATAAAGTAAGATTAGCCTGCATTGTAAGGCCCTTTAGCTAATGTTTATGAAGTTTTTGTATGTTTTATCTGGATACAGACTGATGTGAAACAGACTGACTTTATGTCGCTGTTCTATTGGCGGATACTGGGGCGCCGAAAAGGGGGGGATAAGGGGAAGGATTCTAGGGGCCCATCATTGACAGGGGCCCAGAAAGGCCCCTAATAAAATTATAATACTGACATAATAAAATAATATGACACTAATTTGTTAGTTTATAATCATAAATATGCATCACTTAACGCACTGATAATAACACTAAGTTTATTTTGGAAACATTTCTCAAGGCCCCCCCCCCTTACGTAAAATGGTTCGGTCCTTCCATCAAATCAACTGAACTGCTGCGTGGTGCGGTGTATTCAGTCAGTAAGGAGACCGAGAGAAGGCAAAATGCCCCAGAAGTCGGGTAGCCAAAAAAGGAAAGACAAAAAGATAAGGCGAGAGAGAGAAGCAAAGGGGCGTCAGTGTGTCACCCAGTTTTTCCAAAAACAAGGTGGGTTTGGTTCATGTGGTGGAAAGTTCTGGAACACATTAGTCTGTTGTTTATCTTAACCTTGTGGTTTTTAAGCTAGCTCACTTTTCTCCCCATATTAGCTCATATGAAGAAAACTCTGGATTTTTAGATTTCACTGTTCACGTTTAGCAAGCTGCCCATATTTAATCTGTTGACCACCCCTCCTGTCAAAAATGCATGTTTGAACAGACATGTCAAGTGCAGCAGCAGCAGCAGCCGCAGCTGTCTGTGAGCCCTGTGAGCCCCCTATCCCTGAACCAGCCCCAGTACCCCCACCTACCCCTGAACCAGCCCCAGTAGGCCTACCCACAAGTGAGGAAGGAGGTGAGCAGCTCTGTGTTGAATTAATCTATTATTATGGAAAAAAAGATACATTGAAATTAATGAATAAAGATCATTCTGAAATAAAAACACATAGTCTGTATTTATTTCAGAATGATTTAAATGGTTTAAAAAGCATATAGCCTATAACTTTATTTTGTTTTGTTGAAATTTAGCTATCACTGAAACTGAACTATAAACTCACTGAAATACTATGTTTGGTCAGTAGTTTGGGACTCTCGACCTTGCTTTGCAGTAGTAAAAGAGGAGAAATTTTCTGGTGCTTGCAGACTAAGTGACTGCTCTCAATCCAATCAAAGAAACGTTAACAATATTAAATCGCAACGACCATAGAGCCTCATTTATGTTTTTCCACCCCAACTCTAATTCCACCACGTACAGTTTTAGAGATAAATTATTATTATTATTATTATTTTTAATAGATTTTTTTTAACAAAATATAAACGTATATAACAAACTTAATAAAAACAGCAACAAAAACATAATGTAAGACAGCATACAGTTTTTACATTGAGTGCAGTTGCTGGTCTAAGTGTGTGTGTGGGGTGGGGGGTGATGTGCATGTTTGAAAGAGAAATTGTGTGGTATTGCTATAATAGTAATTTTGGAGATAAATTAGACCTAAATGCAGGGCTACAAGAGGGAGACAGTGAGCAGTGGGGTACTGGTTGTGAAAATCACATTTTCTTTTGTTATTTTTGATCAAATCACTGACAGTAAAACAGAATGGTGGGAGGAAACCTGAATCTGGTGATGGTGATGCTATTTCAAACGGTATTACAGGAAATTCTATATAATTCATGTACGTCATGCATTTGTAATTTTCAGGTAATTTAATTTAAGAAAATTTTATATTTGAACCATTAAAGTTGCAGACTTGCAGACAATGAATCTAAATTCCATTGTATTCTGAGTGTTCAGTGCTTCCCCTACTAAGTAACTGTCATTTTGTTCTTTTCACACATATAGGAAATTATAGTCAAAAATATCATTAAAATGCACAGCTTATGTAAACAGCATAACAAATTTTCGCCCTTACGGCCGACTATACTGGGGCCCAGTAATATTTCTTTTCATGGGGCCCAAAATCCCTGGCAGCGCCCCTGATTAGGTCTATTTTATACTATCAAAAAAACTATTGGTGGCTGGAGCACAAGAAAGATACAGTATTATATCAAAATAAAACCCTTGTAATATTTTCATCTCCTGCTGATTTTTACTTTTGTTTCTGACACTCCTCACCATAGACATATATACATAGACGCCTCATTGAGCCTGTTGGCTGGCTGCGATACGTCGTCGTTGCCGCCATATTAGAGGCGGCATTTTTGTCACATTTACAGTGCATACAGAAAGTATTCACAGCACTTCACTTTTTCCACATGTTGTTATGTTACAGCCTTATTCCAAAATGGATTCATTTCATTTTTTTCCTCAAAATTCTACGCATAATACCCCATAATGACAACTTAAATAAAAGTTCGTTTGAGATTTTTGCAAATTTATTAAAAATAAAAAACTAAGAAATCACTTATACATAAGCATTCACACACTTTGCGATCAAGCTCCAAAGTGAGCTCAGGTGCATTCTGTTTCCACTGATCATCCCTGAGATGTTTCTACAGCTTAATTGGAGTCCACCTGTGGTAAATTCAGTTGATTGGACATGATTTGGAAAGGCACACACCTAACTATATAAGGTCGGACAGTTAACAGTGCATGTCAGACCACAAAACAAGCATGAAGTCGAAAGAATTGTCTGTAGACCACCGAGACAGGATTGTCTCGAGGCACAGATCTGGGGAAGGGTACAGAAAAAATTCTGCTGCTTTAAAGGTCCTAATGAGCACAGTGGCCTCCATCCAAACTTTTTTTAAGTTGTCATTATGGGGTATTATGCGTAGACTTTTTTGAGGAAAAAAATTAATTGAATCCATTTTGGAATAAGGCTATAACATAACAAAATGTGGAAAAAGTGAAGTGCTGTGAATACTTTCCGTATGCACTGTACATGTCGGGATGTGGTAATTATAGCCACAAATTAAATATTTAACTGCCGTGTATCATCACCGTGTTATGACCCCAACTCAAGGAAAACAACATGTATCACTCAAAGGTTAGATGTAAAAAAAAAACAAGTTTATTGTAACCAAAAATAACAAAAGGGGAAAACAAAATGGTGTCTGGAGACAATGCTGCTGGTCCTGGCTGCAGGGAGAGACCGTGGGTGGAGCCACACAGGGCTTTCAAGTCCAGCAGCAGGTGCCAGGTAACGAGGAGGAGAGGACAAACTCCAGGTACACTGTAAAACATGGCACAACAGGTCTTGGACATAAATCGAGCTTGTAAAGAAGACCCCAGGAGTGGCAGCAGCACCAACACCTTCTCACCAGGAGAAAACGTTCGATGCCTTCTTGTCATACCACCCCTTCATCCTTCCCTCGGCTTGCACAAAGTTCTGTCTCGCCAGCTCACATGCTGTTCTAAGCTTGGACCTGAAATGACAAACAAAATCTAGCAGATTTGTGGCTGGAGACTGGTTTGCCAGCCATCTCTCTTTTAATAGTTTCAAAGGGCCCCGCACAGTATAACCAAACACTAGTTCAGCTGGACTTAAACCGATGGACTCTTGAGTGACTTCTCTAGCCGCAAAGAAGAGCAAAGGGGTTCCATCATCCCAATCTCTCTCACACTCTTTGCACTAGGCTCGCAACATAGATTTAAGGGTCTGATGAAACCGTTCTAGGGCTCCCTGAGACTCTGGGTGGTAAGCAGGTGAAGAACAGTGCTCAATAGAAAAATGCTGGAGCACCTGAGAGAACACGCGGGACAAAATTAGAACCTTGGTCAGTCTGGATAACTCTTGGCAGACCAAACACTGTAAAGAACTTAATAAGGGCCTCTGAAATGGCTGAAGCGGTGATTTTAAGTAGAGGGATAGCTTCAGGAAACCAGGTAGCTGTACACATGATTGTCAATAAGAACTGGTTACCTGATTTGGTACGAGGAAGGGGACCCACGCAATCAATCAAAATATGCTCAAAAGGCTCTCCTATAGCAGGAATAGGATGTAAGGGAGCTGTTGGAATTTTCTGGTTCAGCTTACCAATATATTGGCACACATGACATGTCCTACAATGCTCAGCAACATCAGATTTTACACCAGGCCAAAAGAAATGTCTCAGCACTCTGTCTAAAGTTTTCTTCATTCCCATATGACCAGCAAGACAATAATCATGAGCCAACTGCAAGACATCGTAACGATAGACACTTGGAACCACAACATGGAACACACTACTCCAATCATCATGACACGACATCTTAGGAGAAGTCCATTTCCTCATTAACACGCCATCGTTCAGAAAATAGCCACAAGACACAACAGTCGCCTCATCATCAGAAACAACCTCGTCAAAAAGAGGAGACAAGGTTACTTCTTTCCCCTGCTCACACTTGAGCTTGTCACAAAAGGGGAACACTTTACAAAATCCCAGCATGTTACCCTTAGCTAAAAATGTGTCAAACAGTGCAATATCAGAATCTGCTTCTTGGTTTTGGTTCTTTTTCTTTAGCATGGCACAGGTGGTAACACAAACAGGGAATGTCTCATGGTATTGCTTCTCAACACTACAGGAAAAGGAACCAACTCAGGAGCAGCAAGCACTCTACCACCGGCTAGGTCATTTCCTAAAATGTCTTCATGGCCTGGCACCTCCCTATCTATCCCGTCTTCTCCATCCCTATTCGCCACCCGGTCACTGAGTTCCACTGATTCCTGTCTCATCTCCATTCCACCCTCTAGACCAGCGGTCCTCAATAGGCGGCCCCCGGGCCGCATCCGGCCCGCCAGCCTCCTGTTTGTGGCCCCCGAACTGTTATTTCTTCATCATGTGTTTTTGGTTGGGTCAGCACGTGTACAACGGGACTTGTCTCCATGCCAACGATACACATACAGCGGGGTCACTCCCCGCTATGATCGCAACTTTTAACTTTCACTTTCGTTTTCGGAGCAGTTCGCGTATTCACACTTTTCCGGTGGCAAGAGACTGAAATGGCGTTTTCCAAGTAAACTGCTATAACAAAGTGGACAGTGAGAATCGTCAATTCATAGAAGCAGGAACTTAAAATTTGCATTCATTCTTCCTCCAACCAGGACAAGACCCACGGACCTGACGGTTCTACAATTACACACACTTGCGTTGCTTAACAAGTATTAGCAAGTCTCATCATGTACTTTCACAACAACTGTAACGGACGGGGAGTTTCTCCCGGCAAACACCCTTTTACTCACGGTGCCAAAATTTGTATCATCTTTGTTAAAACTCAACACCATTTAATCACAGAAGAAATGACGTGAATTAACCCACAACCAAACAAACATATCATCATGTTCACAAACACATTCATGAACCATAATTACACCAACACCAACAGAATACCCAAGAGTCATTGCGCCACAGTCCACAAGGGGCGTTAGAATATGCCAGGAGAAGCTGTGATGAAGATTTCCAATTTGAAACGGCGTTATGAGACGAAGCATAGGAATTTTGAAGAGACATTTCCTCAAAATTCAGAGATGAGCACAACACAAATAAATGCACTGAAATCGTCATATCAAGCAGCAAGCAGGATGCTTGTCACATCTATGTCACAATGAAATAAAATAATGCATGACTGAAGTGATGGACACAATGTTTGAAGGCAAACAAAAAGAGGAAATATTCAACTATGTATTTTAATTTATGTTAAAATGGAAATTACATTTTATTTTAGTTCGTATTTTGTTGTTTAGAATGAAAAGGACATTTTGTTTTGAATATTACAGTATTACTGCATGTGGCCTGACCGACCTCAACACATGGACCTTTGAGTCAGTGAAAAAAATCTTTGTGGCCCTCTAAGATTTGTATTTGAGTACCCCTGCTCTAGACTACGCTCTATGGGTGACAGGGCCTTCAGTGTGGCTGGCCCCACACTGTGGAATGCTCTCCCTCAGTTTGTGCCAGTGCCCATCTATTACTACTTTTAAATCGCAACTGAAGACTCACCTTTTTTAAAATTGCTTTCCCTGATGATTTGTAATGTTTTTATTTTATGTATACTTCATTTGTATACTTCACTTTGCTGCTTGACTGCTGTTTGTTGTTAAGTGTTCTTGAGTGACCACTGCATGAAAAGTAGGATTTTCGGCCCCGTAAACGCCCGAAAATCTCCCTAATTTTCGGCAGTTAACGACAATTTACAGGTTGTGAACGTGGCATTTGTCAGTGCCGAAAATTGTCGGAAACGAACCATGACGTCAGTGGAGCTCCCGGAGGTGCGAACGCCTCCAATTTGCATATGAATAGCAGCGAAACCACGCCTGGCCAGAGAATGTGTGGGCTGGCTTGAATATCCTCACTCAGTATTGGATGAAACCACTACTCATAAACAAGCAAAATCACTCGTGATTGGTCACCCTGGGTCATTATAAATGTAAACCCCAGTGGGTGTATATATATATATATATATATATATATATATATATATATATATATATATATATATATATATATATATATACTGAGTTGTGGATGTTAGGGTCCCAAACCTCACTGTATGTGGCCGGTCCGTCAGGAAGCTGTTTATCCAGTCACGGGTGAGGGGAGGCAATCCCAGGTCAGTTAACTTCTGGAAGATGTTTGGTAGTATGGTGTTGAATGCCAAACTAAAATCAACAAACAGCATCCTGACATAGTTTCCCAACCCCTCTGTGTGGCTCGCCTCAGTGTGGAGGACAGTGGCTATGGCATCTGCTGTTGACCTGTTTGCCTTACAGGCAAACCGGTGCTGGTTGATGTTCTGGGGGGGGGGCAGGACAAGCCTCTCAAAGCTAGGTCAGTGCCACTGGTCTGTAGTCATTAAGGCTGCTTATGGGGGCCTTCTTAGGTACAGGAACGATGGTGGCTGTTTTCAGGCATGGTGGAATAGTTGGCTGCTGGTTTGAGTCTGGGCGGTGTGTGGGGGCCTTTAGAGCAATTAGCAGCTAGCTTTCTGGCTTGCCACAGTGGAGAGATTCAGGTTGGGTGGGTTTAAAAACATATTTAGGCCCAGCTTTCATGGATTTCATCTTCCCTTCACCACATACTTCTTTCCTCATATAATTCACCTGAGCAACATGTACCTCTATTCAATACAAACACAAATGCAACTAATGTGGACAAAAACGTTGTTTCTGTTTAACGTACCACAATTTAATTGTGGTACATTAAACAGAAATTATAAATAATATGATTAATCTTCTGTGTTTCAGGGGGTGAAAAACTTGGAAATAAAATGTATAAAATACCACATGAAGGTTAAATAAGTGCAATGCAAAGAGTGGACATGGACTGTCCTCCCTCCTAATAATTCAGTAATTAGTTTATATTTGATAGTTTGCTATTATGGTATATTAAGGGAATTTATTTGTAATCTGGGCTTTCTGTCCTTCTTGCAGGTACATCATGAACTATGGCACACATCGATTGAGAAGGCATTTGTTGAGGTGACCATGGTGACCACCAAAATAGTCCTCATACACAAATACTGCTAAAAGACTAAAGTCATTAAATGCTCTGCATTGTTGTGCAGCTGTGTGGAACACTGTTAGACACTTTTTTAAAGAAGTTTCACTGAGAAGAGACACATTAAAATACTGTCTTTACACTACTAGCTGAAATAGTCAGTTGTTACAAGTTGATTAAGGCAATCTGAATTTTTTTTTCTGAAGAGATCATTATTGTCAGAAATATTAAATGTTATCATGATTCTGTTCAAACTGTGCTTTATAAAGCACAATGATATTAAACAGTGGATGGCTGAACATTTTTTACAGATAAATGAGAACAAAACAGAGATCCTTTTAGTGGGTCCCAAGGCTTTGAGGCACCAGATTCACCCTTTATTAATCCCCCTGTCTGTAAAACCTAGTGAACATGTAAATAACTTAGGTGTGATTCTAGATCCTGATCTTAGCTTTCATAAGCACATATCTAATATCTCCAAGACTGCCTTTTATCATCTAAGGATTATTTCTAAAGTTAGACTCTTCTTGTCACAATCAGATGCTGAATAACTGGTGCATGCTTTTATTTCTAATAGACTTGACTACTGTAATGCACTTTTTGCTGGACTATCAAAATAGGTGTTAAATAAACTCCAGCTTATTCAGAATGCTGCAGCCGGAATATTGACAAAAACCAATATGTTTGAGCACATCACTCCTATTTTAACTTCTCTTCACTGGCTCCCAGTTAAAAAAAGAATTGATCTTAAAATACTTCTAATTGTTTTTAAATCTATGAATGGTCTAGCTCCCCTCTACATTGCTGACATGTTCACTGAATACACACCAGACAGATCCCTTAGGTCATCAAATAAAGGTCTCCTTAATATACCTAGGATAAATTCTAAATCAGCTTATGGTGCCTTCAGTCATTATGGTCCCACTCTCTGGAACTCTCTACCACATGAACTAAGGTCTGCTACTACTGTGTCATCTTTTAAAAGCAATCACAAAACATACAGTTTTTCACAAGCTTTTAGCTAGTTTTAAAGAATGTATTTATTGTTTGCTATGTTCGTACATGTTTTTTGTTCTTGAATGATCTTTTCAATTGTTACGCTTTTATCTTGAAGCACATTGAGTCTAAGCATGCTGTATGAAATGTGCTATATAAATAGAGTTGACTTGACTTATAAAGTGCTGCTGTGTTGTATACTAAAGATGGTGATTTTAATAAAGGCCTTTTTTCAACATTTTTAAAAATGTTGATATACATGCTCCATAATAGCTCCAGTATTGCTCATTTTTGTTTTCAAAGGAGGTCTCAAATACAGCTCCATCATGTCTCAAGTAGGGTTCCTGTTGCTAGCTGTCATGTCTCACCTATTGCGCCTACCGAATTTTAAGAGAAATAAATGAGAAAACTCAGTTTTGTCTCCCCCGTGCTGGAAAGGAGCAAGCTTTGAGCTCAGTAAAAAAATTTTTTTCTCTGGGTGGGTTTGTTATTGTTGTTTAAATGGCTCCAGTATTTCTCATTTTTGTTTTCAAAGGAGGTCTCAAATTAAGCTCTGTCATGTCTCAAGTAAGGTTCCTGTTGCTAGCTGTCATGTCTCACCTATTGCTTCTAAGGAATTTTAGGAGAAACAAATGAGACGAGTTGTCTCCCCCGTGCTGGAAAGGAGCAAGCTTTGAGCAGTAAAAATTTCCTCTGGGATACAACTGACAGTTGCCTGTGGAATATTTAGGAGTGAGAAAATTTCACGACTGGACTTGTTGCACAAGGGGCGTCCTATTACAGTACCACGCTGGAATTCACTGAGCTCCTGAGAGTGACCCATTCTTTCACAAATGTTTGTAGAAACAGTCTGCATGCCTAGGTGCTTGTTTTTGTGGCCATGGAAGTGATCGGAACACCTGATTTCAATTATTTGGATGGGTGAGTGAATACTTTTGGCAATATATTGTATGTTATATATAATATAATGTGTTTGTAGTGAATTGCTAAGTGTTTCAGAGTGCTAAGACAATATCTTCATAATGTTTTGAGTAAGTTTTACCAATGCAGTAAAATCTGTGCACATTGGCGAGTTTCCAAACATTAACCGAGTGGGCCTTAGATGTGCTGAGAGTAGCCACCATTTTGTGTCAAGGGTAAACAGTCTTCGCTTATTGTGAATTCATAGTTGCACATATTATATTTTGTATAGTTAACTGTCACACAATTTCTGAACATATCAGGTGAATCCAACATGTAATTGTTTGGCCATATCATGAAGTATCTAGAAAGAGAGGAAGTGGCAGGGCTAGAAGATGACAGTACGTCTGAACTGTTGTCATAAATTGCAGATTTGATCAGTGGCAATGACAGTGAAATAGCACCAACTGAACATGGTATTCAACCATCAGGGACACAGAAACTGAGGAACTAAAAACTACAAAACAACATCAAGCACTAGAAATCAAGTAGGCAACTGTAGTTAATGCCATCACCAATGATTCACTACACCAGTCCCGAACCATTGCCAGCTCCTAGTGAACATTCACTCCCCAGCCAGCGCTCAGCCGCAGCTAAGCCCATACAGGCTCAAAGATTAAAACATTTCTGGTCAAATAGGAAAAACCAAGCCAGAAAGATAAACTGACATTTTCCAGCCTCGCTCATCAGATTGGGACTGGACTAAACAGATTGAGACTGGGTAAATTCCGTAACTACTGGGAAGACACAATCCACACAGTAGTGACACTAATGGGATCTGACCTACCAATTTATAAAGTGAGACCAGAAAGAGGTTAGGGATGCCCCAGGGTCCTACACAGAAACCTGCTCATGTCCTGTGATCACTTTTGTGCTCAACTTTTGAGACAGATCCAGAACGGACAACAGCTAACAAATGGAAACAGAAAACTCAGTCTTCATCACAGCCTGTCGAATCTGACGAGAACAATGGGGATGAATATGTCCTTCATTACAAACCACTTCAGGTCCCTAGGCCACCTGCAGTAACTACTGTGATCAGGTCTGTGTTCCTTCCTCCTACAGCAGTGGTGTCAAAGTGATCCAGTAAAGGGCCGTGTGGCTGCAGGTTTTCATTCCAACCAAGCAAGAACACACCTGATCCAAATCAGGTGTGTTTCATTCCAACCAAGCCAGAACACACCTGATTTGGATCAGGTGTGTTTCATTCCAACCAAGCCAGAACACACCTGATTTGGATCAGGTGTGTTCTGGCTTGGTTGGAATGAAAACCTGCAGCCACACGGCCCTTTACTGGATCACTTTGACACCACTGTCCTACAGTATCCAACCCCGCCACAGCTGTTACCTATCTACCCTGCACCAGGACTGGTCCAATGGTTGCTACCCTTGCAGCCCCACTACTTTTAGCCACCCTGCATGTTTGGCAAGCGTGGGTCAACAAAAGTGACATGCTTGACTAGAACTATGGACTGTTTGTAGACTGTCCATACAGACTGTTTCCATGGACAATTTATGAATTGTTGTCACACACTGTTCCTATGAACACGTGATGGACTGTTTTCACAGCCTGTGTTAATGGAAAATGTATAAACTGCTCATACTGATCATTAAATCTAATGCACTGTTGATCAAGAATATCGCAAAGACTGTAATGAACTGTTTATACAGTTCGCAGTTAACAAAAAATGGACTATGAAACTATGTTGGCAGAACTTGAACTGTGACCTTTGACCCTTGTTCCGGCATCAGCTTACTTATCAGGGTCTCTTGTGTCAAGTCAGAAAGACGGTAAGAAAAAAATGTTTTGAATGTCAGGACAACATTTAGTTTGTAGTAGAGAGTGTAACGGGTTGAAAAGGTAATACATTATCACTCTCTTATAGGTTTAAAAAGCAGTGCTCTGAAGTCTAACAGGTTCAAAAGTTATTGATGAGGTTAAAAAAGACTATACATTCAATATAAAAATTTTAAGATGTGACTAAAACCATAAAAGTTTTTAAAACAGTTAAAGCTGTAGTCTGGAGTTTTGAAAAAAGTGGATTTAGCCAGAATAAAAATAACGTTATTTCTCTGAAGCAATTCTACCACGTACTGAACACAAACTAACATTATAACTGCTTGGTCACTTGAAAGACACTTTTGCTAATCAGTAGCCGTAAACACAAAGCTAAACACCGGAGTTAGCATACCAGCTAACAAGCTAGATTTAGCAGCAAGCTACGTAGCTCGACTGCAACATTGTACGGCCAAATGCGCCATCCGCTACCATAGCCTTGTGGTTAAAACATAGAATTAAACATATATGAAGCAATGGTCCTTACTTGTCCAGCAGAAAAGCAACTCTGCATCTCTGTAGTCCTTACAAATCCCGCAGCTCCCTCCACCTCTGAAATGATGCTCCGATATTTATCCTTGTTTTGTCTCTGGCTCACTCCAATTCTTTGATTTTGTAGTGCTTTTCTTCGTCAGTCTTCTCAATTCTTCTCTTTGATGTGGGCAATGGTGGTGCATGTTTCAGCTCTGCTGTTGTTGTATGTTCTCCTCCATTGTTTATAATTTGAGCATGAAAGTATCTGACCAGGGGGGTGTTCCAGAAAGCGGGTTATGTGAAAACTCAGAGTAAGTTAACCCTGAGATGAGGGAAACTCTGGGTTTTCCGTTCCAGAAAGAGAGGTAACTGAAACTCTGGGTCAGTCACCATGGTAACAGACTCTGTGGACATAACCTTCTTGCTGGCAGGTTTACATGAAGAAACCCTGAGTTTCTACCCATCTCCTCCCACATGAAGAAAGCTGACATGGATTGTCCATTCATTCCGAATCTGATTGATATCGAAGCTCAACTAATTCGTAATGCTTTACGTCGCAAGAGGATCTTCCAACCCAGATTAGATATCCTGTCATTTCCAGAGGAATATCTGTTTGAACGCTACCGGTTTTCATCAAACAGTATAATTTATCTTGAGAATATTCTCCAGCCACACATCACCAACCTAACACAAAGCGGACGTGCGCTCACATCACTGCAAATTTTATGCATAGCGCTACTTTTTTTTGCAAACGGTAGTTTTCTCTACAACATTGGGGATGCAGAGCACTTTGGAAAGGCAACACTGTGTAGAGCGGTGAGGAAAGTCACCCTCGCACTGAAATGCCTGTTACCAATGATGGTGGTGTTCCCCGGACACAAACCTGTCGGAAACATCAATGAGGAATTCCACAGGATTGCAGATGACTGATGTAGGAATATTCTATTAAAAAGAAAAAAAAAAATATGATATACATTCTGCTGCGACCTCAGAGTGGGGTCAGTAGCTTAATCAGCTGTCATTTTGAAGGGTTTCCAAATGTGATAGGATGCATAGATGGGACACAAATTCCTATTACTGCACCTAAAGAAAACGAAGGGGACTATGTGAATAGAAAATCCTTTCACAGCATCAATGTCCAGGTATATGACCTACCATCTTAAAAAATATGTATATGAAAATGTATACAGTACAATACAACTTACTCATGTCATCCTCTGCACTGTGAAGATCATATGTGATGCAGCCTACATTATTACAAATGTAGAAGCCAAGTGGCCTGGCTCTGTGCATGATTCCCAGATCTACCGGGAGTGTAGTCTGAGCAACAAATTTGCACGTGGTAAGGAAACTAAAGCTTTGTACAAATGTTCTTTGTCTCCCTTTTTAATGCACTCAAATGTGTCCTCTATAATTTCAGGAGAGTTTGATGGCTACCTACTAGGGGATCGAGGCTTCCATGCCAGCCCCCTCTGTTGACCCCTTACCCTGACCTTGAGCCAGGGCCCCAACAACGTTTTAATGTGGCCCACTGCAGGACTAGAGCCCGGGTTGAGATGGACATTGGCATACTCAAATCCCGGTTCCAGTGCCTGTGTAAGCTCAGGGTCACCCCAGAAAGGGCATGTGACATTATTGTGGCCTGTGTTGTTCTCCATAATATTGCAACTATTAAAGGAGAGCAAAACCCTGCCCTACAAATAAATTACCCTGGGGATGACCACCCCATCCACCCTGCAGATGTCCAGGATTGAAGGGCTGTAAGCAGGGGCGGACTTACCATTAGGCAAACACAGGCAATTGCCTGGGGCCCCAAGATTTCCAGGGGGCCCCAAACTCATAAACTTATCGGGCTCTATCTTGCACTCAGCGCAATTGACTTTGTACACTGGCGCTTGTGTAATTCCTATTTTGCATTCGGCGCACATTGGAATTTTCCCTCCGCAGACGCGCGTCCTTAAATTAGGGAATGACTTTGTGCTCCCGGGGGCGGTTCAGCGAAAAGAGGAGGCGTGTTCCGGCGCAAACGTTCATTGGTGCTATTTTGCTGTTTCAGAAAACACTTGCGCCACAGACCAGGAAAAACCTAGTCTAAAGTCAGTGGCGCTTATTCAGATGCTATTTTAAGGGTGCATGCTTGGCCATAATGTAGTGTGTGCTTAACGTGCATACACTTTGTCTCTCTCATCTATAAGGAAGCAGTTCCCGTTTTTGCAAACCATACAAAAAAGGTTGAAAAGATTTAAACAGAAGAACTAATTATTTTCCCCTCTGATATGCGACACGCCCACCGTAACTGTGAGGGTCCGGGAGTGGCAATGCGCGATGTGCTAGAGGAGCGGGTGGACGGAGATGGAGTTGGGGGAGGAGGAGGACGGGGCACAACAGGAGCAGGTGGTGCGTTTGGAGACTTGAGGCGATGCGTCTGAGAGGCAGCAGCAACATCGCCACCCGGTCAAGACGGGCACTAATACCTTGCCGCATCCCGGACAGTGAAGTCCGGTCTGACAATGCTGCCACAGCGTGTAGTGGGTCTGGATCCTCTACATCTTGGTGTTTGCGCTCATCAGCTGGCCTTTGCGTACTGCTCAGCCAGTGCGCACTGCTCCCGAGGCCCGTTGCGATGTCCTGGGGATGCCAGCCGTAGAAACAATTGTGGCAATTTCCTCCCACGCCCGTTTAACCAAAGCTAATATGGATGGATTTCTCCCATCCCTATACAATGCCACTTCTCGGTCTTTTACAGCCCTGACGAGAACGTCGGTCTCCTCGGCTGTGAACCGCTCCTGGGGTGCGCCTGGTAAATTCGCCATAATAATAGCAATGCGCCATGGAACAAGCACGCCTGCTCTTAAAGGGAGTGTGAGATGACGCTCTGATTGGTTTATTGCACGTTACGCCCAAACCACACCTATGACTAATGTAGCTACTTTAGACCAACCCATTTTAGATTTGCGCCGGGCGCAAGAGTCATTTATCCCGCCGGCATAATAGCAACAGCGCCTGAGATCCGCCCACAAAGCTACTTGCACTTTGCGTTTGATACTTGCGTTTCAGATCGTTAAGATAGGGCCCATAATCTCTTAAACTCATTATCTCATAAAAACTGATTTAATAAAGTTGTCTTCGATTGAAAGCAATTACTATTGTTTTAGTCTTAATTTGCGCGCTTAAAAATACATAAAAATGCTTAATCTATCATGATTGTTTCGACTGCTCCCCCCTCCCTTCTCATGCAATGGACTATTCCATGTTACTGCGCATGTGCAGGCTTGATTCAGGAAAATGGTAGCAAAACAAACTAGTTGGCGCGGTTTTGAGTTGAGAAAAATGAAGCGGAGTTACGCTAGTGGAGTTTTTTTCAAAACTAGCAAAGGTGTCAACCTTTTTTCGAGTGACACCGAATGTAGCCGTAGGTACTCGACAACACCAAGAGCCAGGAGCTGCTGTCAGTGTCAGTCGAGGAGGAGATGAAGTGGAGAGTGACATGAGTGACGCTTTTTCATCATAAAGATGTGAGTATTAAAGCGGTCGAAATGGTAAACTATATTAAATATTGATTAATGTTCTTATCAATTACAGTAAAAGCGTTGAGATGATTCACTTGTTAGATAATAATTCTCAAGAAGGATTTCATCACTAGAACGGCGGAGACGGTCATTGACCATTTTCAACTGTCTATATGTTTGTATGTGCAATAACTCTGTTGAATGAAAAAATGCAGTACTGCTGTTAACTTACCTGACTTTTCCTAAAAGTGTCTGTATTTGAATTTAGAAGACTTTTTATATAAATTACACAAAACACAAAGAAAATATGATATGATTTACCTATTACAGCCATAAGTGATCATATTGACTACACATCATTTCTCGCGGTTTGCTGTTTTCATTGTCTCTCTAGTCTCTAACTTTGTTAGCGGTCTCCAGCTGCGCTTCTTTGCGAATTTACTTGTAAGTTAATTATTATATAGTTGTATTATATACCCTGGTTGGCACCATGGGCAAACAAAAACGGGAGTTCCCCCTCCGTGAAACAACAAGCAGAGCTGTTGCGAGTTGCGACTCTGACTGTGTACCAGGGAAAGCCGAGGAAGAATGTTTGCATCCTGAGCACCGTGCACACAGGTGTGTGCAGCTTTAATGGGGCGAAGGCAAAACCAGAGTCTGTGATTTACGCTAAAAACACGAAGTACGGCGTGGACGACCTGGACCAGATGGCGAGGGCGTACTGCGTCAAAGGCGGTACGGAAGATGGCCAGTGGCAGTCTTCTATAATATCCTTGACCTGGCTGTGATAAATGCCTGCATCTTATTCAAGGAGCACCAGCAGCAGGAGAGCCCAGAGGAAAGTCCTGCAGCAGCTGGCAGAGGAGCTGAGGGCAGAATACATGGAGGGGAAAGCGGCCACGGCAGTCGGCACAAGGTGGGCAGCAGCAGCAGCAGCAGACACGGAGGCAGTGCCGGTCCAAAAGAGCTTCAAACGGAATCAAACGTCGGAAACTTGAAATGCCACAAGCCAGTGTGTGGTAACTGTGAGGAGAGCGGAGGTAATCTGCAGACTGTGACAGTGATCACAACGGCTCTTTGTTTTTGTTTTAAGATCAATTCGTTTCCAGCTTTTCGATTATTATTATTCATTTTATTATATATTATGTGTTAAAATAAAATGTTTCATAATCAAATAAGTTAGGCTACTTTTAACAGTTAATTTTCTTCTGAGTTTTCTCTATTAAAATCTTGTATAAATATATGCAATAATTATGGTTTACTATGTGCAATGATATGAATATTGATGCATGTATAATTAAACTTGTTAAAATGTACATTTTGGTATTATTTCGTTTTTTTTTTTAAAATATCATGACACAATGAATGCCTTCATCACTCAGTTGGGTATTTACATGAGAGATTATAGAGTTTAAAATCTAGCGGTCAAAATGACTTATAGCCGTTCTAGTAGTGTTGGAATTCCTTCTCTTCTAAGGACTATCTAGCTCAGGGGTCACCAACCTTTTTTAAACTGAGAGCTACTTCATGGGTACTGAGTCATACGATGGGCTACCGGTTTGATACACTCTTCTGAAATAACAAATTTGCTCAGTTTGCCTTTAGTTATATATGATTATTAATGGTTAATGATACTCATCTATGTGAAGACACTGATCACGTTAATTATTTCTCACAATAACTATCAACAATGACTTAACAAGGTGGGAAACAGATAATATCAATATTCAATTTTCATTTTTAGAACAGGCCTGAGTGCTACTCATGTGTTCCTTGGGGGCTACCTGGTGCCCGTGGGCACCGTGTTGGTGATCCCTGCTCTAGCTCAACTAAGTAGTAACACAAGATGCAACAATATCCAGGCTGAACCTACTTGCTGCTGCCTGCATTGAAGACCTTGTGTTGAGGTGAGAATAAAACTTATGTCAGTGCAGTACGAGGACGTGTAGGGCCCCAATGGCTGGGTTTGCCTTGGGCCCCCAAATGACTAAATCCACCCCTGGCTGTAAGGGACCTAATTAGCAGGAATTACTTTTGATTAAAACAGTCAAATAAAGACAAATTCACATGTGATTTGGTTCTTCTTTATTCCCTATAAGTACAAAAGCAACAGTTAGGATTTGTAATATGGATCCAACCATTTACATATTCACCTATTTCACCAATGCACCCACTTCAACTGGCGTTCCAGTAATAGAATTTCAAGGTCTGTTTTTCTTATCTTGCGATCAAGGTAGACCATTTCCTTTTCTGTTTTTTCAATAGTCCTCATGAGGTGCACTCTGTACAACTCCTTAACTGGTAACTGGGAAACATAGGAACAACATTTAATTGCTACAGTTCTACATACAGATTTAACATGGTATTGACCGAAGATCTCACTGTATCAAGCTGTGCTGTGGAAGTTGATGGACCCTCCTCGTGATGCCCAGCTAGGTTCTGTTGAAGGACTAGAATGTGCTAGTTGTCTGTCCATTATCTATGCTCACACTTCAGTGTGGGCTACATGTCAAACTATATTACACTCGACAATGTAAAGGAATGTGAATGGGTAGATCAATGCCAGCAGCTATACATAATATTAAGACACATTTCAGTAGGCCTCTCTGGATCTCTCCCTGTGAACAGACAGCGTTTCTTCATCATCATCATCATCACCATCCTCCTCCTCCTGTGATGCAGGAAAAGAAACTGTTTCAGATTACTTTGAACTACCATCTGAGCAAGATCTGAGTATGGAATACTTACAGCTGCAGGGTGTTCAATTGTTTCAGTCGGAGGCTGAACTAAGCAGATGACACCATCCACAACTGGTGGATGGACATACATAAATACATACATACATACATTTTAAAAAGTAGGCTATGTATTTTTAAAAAATGTTTTATTCTTTTAAAAGACACAAGTGTGTACTTGCATCTGATGTAGGCACTTGTGTCCTGGTGGGTGACAGGCTCAGATGAGCTTCCCCTGGGGATGCCTTCAGCCACCGGTCAGCCATAGTTTTGGCTGAGGGCCTTCTCCTCAGCCTCCGTCAGAGGTGGTGGAGGTGGCCCTCCACCCGTTTTTCGAGCCTCTGCCATCTTTCTGTTGGCTGAGCAGAACTCAAATGTTAATTTATTTTTTTTTTTAACTCAGTATTTTATTGAGTGTTCCTGTACACATCATCACATTCTAATTGTAGCCTACATATAAAATAAAAATGTGTAAACATTGTATCAAGTTTTAATCTAGTAAGTGGTGTGTTAAGTGGGAGGACTTGTTAAAACAGAATTTGGTTAGGGGTTTACATTACTATTTGAAGTAGCCACTGAATTAATATTTACTTTAACAGCCAATAGCCCTAAGTCAATTTAAAAAAAAACAAACAAAAAAAACAAATCAAAGTGAGATGCAATCACCTAGCAAAACATGCCTTGCCTTTTGAATGATGTTTTTATATTTCAGTTTTAGCTGCTTCCAAGTCCTTTTTTCCCCCGTTGGATTGCACCTAAATGGAAATCAGATTTTATTCCTATTTACATTCATAACTAGGCCAATGTGCTACCTTCTTACAGTTAAATTTTAAGTCAATGGAATAGTTCAAAATTATGCGTTGACTCTGCCAGCAATTTCCTCCCATGCCGTTTCTCTCTCTTTCGCCGCTGCAGTGGTATTAGATTTTCGGCGAAATATGTGCTCATATTCTACATAAGCCTGCATTAGGACCTCCAGCTCCATTGGAGTAAAATAACTCGATCTCCTTTTTTCTGTTGTCATGGTGACACTTGTGGTATCAGGGCTCCATTGACGATGGCTTTTTATAGTGGTTGTGCACGCGCGTAACTCAAGGTGAACATACTCAGAGTTGATTGAACTAATTCAGATCAGCTGTTCTGGAACGAGATACTCAGAGTTTCCCATCTCAGAGTAAGTCAACTCAGAGTTCAGGGATAGACTCAGAGCTCAGTCTAGACTCAGAACCTCCTTTCTGGAATACCCCCCAGGTAAGAGCAGGCACTGCGCCCACGCATGGGAGGGACACTCACTGTAGTACTAGAAGTACAAGGCTTTGGAAGAAAATTATTATTGATTTTGAAATGATTCAATTACAAAATATGTTCAGGGTGAAAAGAAAATTATTTGGAAGATACAATAAAAAGACCAAAAGGACTGGATTAGAGAGATTGAGGGGCCAATGGCTACTTCAAACACAGGACAACGTGCTAAGAGGCTGCATCTTATCCACAGGAATGCTCCAGTCACTCTTGTTTTATTCAACCACCTCCTTCCCTTTACTCATTCATTTTATCTGCCCTCTGTCTCTTTCAAAATCCATTAAGCAGTCACACTCTAAGCAGTGTGTAGTGATGAGGAGAGATGGTGGCCTCTTTCTTTCCTCCACTCTAAACCATTTTTTTACTCACCAATAAATCACTGAGAGATTTTCTCACTTTCTCCACACGCTGTAGTAAACTGAGGCAAACACTTCATTTTTTACGATTCATACTGTATGTTCCCGGTGATGTGCTTCATGTTCAGATGTTCCACAGCAACAGTAGACAGGATTAGATTTACAACATAATGAAGGTAATAAAATATCAGATATGCTCCTCCAGCTATTTGAATATGAGTAAAGTAGTTTTTAGCCAGCAGAGAATTACAGATGCAATTACATTACTGGATGTAACAGACTTAATGTAGACAATAACTTAAAATATACCGGGTTGTTTTTTTTCTCACAATTTTGTCCTGTTTATTTAGCCTACAGACTGTTACTATTACAATGGTTCATAATAGAAGCGTGTAGGTCATGGAATGTGAACGTTGTTTTGTTGTAATGTATTTGTTTACTTATTCTATTTTATTGTAAGGTTATGTTTGTCTCTTGTTTCTGAGACTGAGATGTGAAAAAAATGATATCAATCTAATGTTATTGCATTGGGTACTGAGCTGGGGCCAGATGTATAGACATAGGGGTTTGTGGTGATGAGCATTGTTAGGTGTCCACCGAACATAGTGTCTAGCCAAAAAACTAAATTTTGGTCTCATCAGACAAAATTAACTTCCAGTTGACCTTGGAGTCTCCCACATGCCTTTGGGTGAACTCTACTCGAAATTTAATGAGCTTTCTTCAACAGTTACTTTCTCTTTTCCACTCTCCCATAAAGCTTTGACTGGTGAAGAACCCGACAGTTGTTCTATGCACATGTAGCACCCTCTAGCCCTTACCCCTTGATAAGATGGTAAAAGACACTAACGTTCTTCTAGTTTCTGATTGCCTGTCTTATTTGATTTACTCAAAGGGAAAGTAGACATGTAGTTGAACAATGACAACAATTTTATTGCCAAATGGCAGTGCAAGTAGTTAGGAAAATACATAAAATATAGTATAAACAACATAGAGCTTTTTCAAAGTGCAAAGTAATCTTTAATGAAATAGATAAAACGAAGTTCAATTAAGAGTGTCCTTTCTTTGCTGAATCCTCCTTTATAGGTTCAAAGATCAGAGTTCATTTCCTTCAGATGCACTTCTGAAGAGAAGGAGGTGAAATGTTCCTTTAGCTTTGTGTTGCATGCTATTTATAAAAACTTCCCAGGTAGGTTTTAATGTGTTTGTTCTTATCTGTTCCTGAATTAATGGAACAAGTTGATAGTCCTGATGTCCTCTGAGGGCGGACCCACGGCTGGCCACACCATGGTTCTGGTCTGTCCACAGTCAATCGTCTCTTGGGCTCGCTCGCCACTGAACCAGGAAGGGTTCGGATTCTGAATTATCCGATCCTAGTCCAAGATGAAAAACAATCAACACACATAGTGCAGAATGCGTTAATTACTGTCTTATCTTTCTATCCGTCAATAGACCTCATTACTTATTTCCATCATTCAAAGTATCTTTTCAGGTAAAACCAAATAATTAGGATATACAGTAGTACAAAATGAATTGTTATATTCCACAACGGCATGGCTCATTGGGTAGAGTGGGTCGTCTAGTGATCGGAAGGTCACCAGTTCCAATCCCGGCTCCCCCTAGTTGCATGTCGAAGTGTCCTTGAGAAAGATACTGAACCCCAAATTGCTAGTGATAAGCAGTTGGCGCCTTGCATGGCAGCCTCTATCATCAGTGTATGAATGTGTGTGTGAATGGGTGAATGTGGCATGTATTGTACAGCGCTTTGAGCTGTCGTTAGACTGGCAAAAAGCGCTATAAAAATGCAAATACTAAAGTATTTTAGGGCAAAAGATAGAATTATGATCAATTTCCATATCAAAATCTTAAATGAACAATGAAATTATTTACTTCTTTTAAGCAATATTTATCTTTTTAATTAGTTTCTTAAATCATTGTATGTTAAAGCTTTCAAATGTAATTTATTCCTCTGTACACATACATCTTTTAATATTTTCAACATTTTACAACATTAAGATGAACTGTAGTACCTCTATATATTGAACAAATGCATTTTAGCAATCAAAATGAAATAAATCAACTGCAGCTGTGACAAATATCACAGTTACTCCTTTTAACGAAATAACTTTAAATATAAAAGAAACCGGTGCTGCACCACGCCATCATTACTGTTCTGCAGTTATCGCATAACTGAGTTAGCTGCAATATAAGCATTCATATAAACAGTATGAAAAAGATAGGTGTTAGCATCGCGGCTTGCGCTGTTACCAATCTATTTTTAAGACCTTCTAGGCCACTTACAGCAATACAATCTGTACCACAGTAGTGATAAACTTTAGGCATTAATACGATAACTCTGACTGGTTTCAAGGAAAGTATCTAAACATGACAATAATAATAATAATAATCAATAATAATCATGACAATGGCGGCGCGTCCAGATGCAGCGGTTTAGAGCTCCCTGTTATTTTGCATCTTTTTTGTGTTTTATATGTCATTTTTTGTTCTTCTGGCACACACATGCGTGTATATATATATATATATATATATATATATATATATATATATATATATATATATATATATATATATATACATAAATCATAAAAATAAAAATAAAAAAATAAAAAATGATTTAAGATGAAAATAGTTTAAAAAAAAAAAAAACAAGATAGGAGCAACAACATAAAATACGATAGAACCACATAAGAATGGAATAAGAATTTGAAATATTAGTTAAAAGCCTGATTAAAAAGGTGTGTCTTTAACCTTCCCTTAAAAATATCAACAGTCTCTGCAGACCTGAGGTTCTCCGGCAGGCTGTTCCACAAGCGGGGGCCATAGTGGCTAAATGCCGCCTCACCGTGGGTTTTAGTTCTTGGTTTTGGTAGGGATAAAAGGCCAGAGCCAGAGGACCTCAGGGTCCGCGAGGGTTGATATGGTTAAAGCAGGTCAGATAAGTAGGAGGGCGCAAGGCCGTTAAGACATTTAAAAACCAGTAAAAGAACCTTAAAATCGATCCTGAAGCGCACGGGGAGCCAATGCAGTGACTCTAAAACTGGTGTAATGTGCTCCCGCCCTCTGGTCCTCGTCAGCACTTGTGCGGCTGAGTTCTGTAATAATTGGAGATTTAGAGTCCTCTTTTTGGGAAGACCAGAGAGCAGGGCATTACAATAATCTAAGCAACAGGAAATAAAAGCATGCATTAGCACCTCCATACTGGCCTGGGAGAGAAACGGGTGGACTCTGGCTATGTTCTTAAGATGATAAAAACCTATTTTTGTCATATTTCTGATATGTGGAATAAAATTCAGCTCAGAATCAAAAATCACGCCCAGATTTTTTACTGATTGTGTTGGTTTAAAATGTTGTATTTTTGGAAAAAGTTTCTCTCTCTGGCCTTCAGGACCTATAACTAAAACCTCAGTTTTGTCCTGGTTGAGCTGTTGGAAATTCACTGCCATCCATGACTTGATGTCTACAATGCAGTTAAGAAGGGCATCAATTTGATCTGTTTCATCAGGAGACACGGCAATGTATAGTTGTGTGTCATCAGCGTAACTATGGAAGCTGATGCCGTGTCTCCTGATGACATCCCCAAGAGGAAGCATGTAAAGATTAAAAAGAAGTGGACCTAAAATTGACCCTTGGGGAACCCCACTTCCAATTTCATGGGTTCCTGAGGAGCATGTATCCATACTTACATAAAAGCATCGATCTGTGAGATAGGAACAAAACCATTCGAGGACAGTACCAGAAAGGCCGACCAGATGGCTGAGTCTGTTTAATAAAATGTGATGGTCTACTGTATCAAAAGCAGCGCTTAGATCCAGTAGAACCAACACTGTGAGCTTTTTGTTATCTAAATTCCATCTGATGTCATTTAAAATCTTTACAAGTGCTGTCTCGGTACTGTGGTTTCTCCTAAAACCAGACTGATGTTTCTCTAAGATGTTATTTCTGTTTAAAAAGTCATTATCTTGGTTAAAAACCAGTTTTTCTAAAATTTTACTTAAAAACGGTAAGTTGGATACAGGTCGGTAGTTGTCAAAAACGTTGGGGTCTAAGTTGCTCTTCTTAAGAAGGGGCTTCACCACTGCCATTTTGAAGGCGGTGGGAAAGACACCAATCTGAAGAGAGCAGTTCATGATGTTTAAAAACTGTTCCTCAAAGAATCCATAAAATGATTTTAAGAGTGATGTGGGAATTGGGTCTAAAGGGCAGGTTGTTGGGTTTACTTGGGAGAATACTCGACCAAGTGTCCTAGCATCAACCAGGGCAAAACTCTCCAGTCTTTCCTCAGGCAAGGACAACAGTTCAGATGCGTTAACAGATAAAACTTGATGGGATAAGAGGCAGGATCTGATGTCCTTGATTTTGGTTCTGAAGTGGTCTGCAAAGTTCTCGCAAAGATCGTCTGTGGGTGTCTTAAAAACTTTATTAGAGTTAGAAGCCGTTAAAATATTAAAAGTGGAGAAGAGGAGTCGGGGGTTATTTTTATGGTTGGTGATGAGTTGTGAGAAATGGGAAATTCGTGCCTTTCTGACTGCATTATTGTAGCTTTTGAGTAGTTGACGTAAAATCTCGTAATGAACTGTCAGTTTATTTTTCCTCCATCTTCTCTCTGCACTCCTGCATTTTCTATTCAGTTCATTGATTTCATTGTTTTTTCTCCACGGGGGTGTAGGTTTTCTTTTTATTGTTTTTGTTAAAAGTGGAGCTACTGAGTCAAGAGTTGACTTCAGTCTACTGTTAAAATTATCAACGATAAAATTACAAGGTGCAGGTAAAATTTCAGCAGGAGTGCTCTGTAAAATCCCCATGAAATTTGCAGCCACTTCAGAAGTTATATAGCGCCTCCTCACTGTTCTCACCGGGGCCTCCCCTTGGTTAAAACTGGTGATGTTAAAAAATACACAGTAGTGGTCAGACACAGCCAGGTCGGCAACAGAGGACACACCGATGGACAGGCCATGGGTTATGACCAGGTCCAGGGTGTGTCCTCTGTTGTGAGTCGGCTGCATGACGTGCTGCTTAAAATCAAGACAATTCAAAAGATTTAAAAACTCTCTGGATAACGGGTCCGAGGTAACATCAATGTGTATATTAAAATCACCAGTTATTAAAATCCTGCTATAAGAGGTATGGATAATTGATAACAGGTCAGAAAATTCACTGATAAAAGAAGTAGAGTGATGGGGTGGTCTATATACATTGATGCAGAGAATCGGAGGGCTGCTAAAAGTAAAGGCATGGTGCTCAAATGACATGTAACTGTTAAAAAACACTCCATTTGAGGTTAGGGAGTCGTGGGTAATGGATGCCGTCCCACCCCCTCGTCTACCCTCTCTAGTTGAAAATAAAAAAGTAAAATTTGGCGGGGAAGCCTCAGTGAGAACAGCGGGTGCGTCAGTGCCAAGCCATGTCTCAGTTAAAAGAAGACAGTCTAACTTATTATCTAAAATCACATCATTCATTAAAAAAGTTCTATTTAAAAGAGAGCGAACATTAAAAAGTGCCATGTTGATGGTGACAGGTGGCTTGTTGACTGGGGATTGTTCTGGGAGTGGTCTGAGGTTATTAACGTTCACAGAATGGGTATGGCGGTGTCTGATGTGCTGATGGAGTGTAATGATTACGGGGATGGGTGAAATGTTGGTGAGACTATGAGGTCCAAGTACGGTGTTGTGGATACGGTGGTCAGAGGTGGAACTGAATGAATAGGAGCAAGGACCTGGGTGACATCAATCAGTGTTGTGCAGAGCAGCTGGTGTGAGTTTGGGAACGTTAGCATGCTGTACGCCGTGTGTCAGGTTGGCTGACAGCATGCGGGTACCTGCCCTATTCAGGTGAAGCCCGTCTGGCCCAAAAAGATGTCGCCTCTCCCAGAAGACATCAAAGTTATTAACGAAGCCAACGTGGTGTGAGTTGCAGGCAGAGGAGAGCCAGGTGTTGAGGCTGAGCAGCCTTCTGAAGCTGCCTATCCCTCTGCCGCAGGTGGGGGTGGGGCCGGAGATAAAAACTGCCACCTGGGACTGTGAGACGATGTTAAAAAGGTGGGAGAAGTCTTGTTTTAAAAGTTCGGACTGTTGCTTGGCGATGTCATTTGCACCTGCGTGGATGATAATCCTTTTTGTCTGCGGATGCAAGCTCAGGATGTCGGGTATTTTCCCCGTTATGTCCGAAACGGTGGCTCCGGGAAACGACATGGTGAACGCCCCCTTCATGCGGACGTGCCTCACAATTGAGTCCCCGATGACCAGGGTTGTGGGAGCGTCCTCTCGGGCTTCAGGGGAGTAAGCCGGCTCAACCACCCCGCAACCCACACCAGGGCCCCGGGTGTGATCCCTCGCCTGGTGGGGAGAACGGGAGGAGTGCCAGCGCACCGCGTCCCTGACGAGCCGCTTGCGCTGGGATAAGGAGCGGGACGGCGGAGGCGGACCGCCCCGTGTTGGACATCCACCTGCTGGAGGACAGCTAGCCGTGAGTGGAGGAAAGGCTGTGGTGTCCATTAACGGGGGCATGGTGTCTGTGGCCACAGGAACAGGTGGTGTTTCCTGGTGCGGGTCCCGAGCCGCCGGCTTCTCACTCACGGACAGAGCCGTGTACTTGTTGGAGAGCTGTAGGCTCGGGGTAGAAGTAGCCCCGCCATGAATCCCGCTCGGAGCCCGACCACTTCGGTCCAGGGGGTCCCCCTATTTGGAGTGGAGCAAGCGGGCCGCCGACCGGAGGAGGGCGGCTCCCAGAGAACTGTGTGCCCGAGTGCAGAGGTGGTGTTCAGTGGTGCTAACTCACCGGCCTGTGAAGTCTCCAGCCAGCTTGTCAACGCCGGGAAACAGGACCTGAGGGTGGTCAGCAGGGAATCCTTCTTCTGCAGCTCGTTCGACATCCGTTCAATGTCCACGAGAAGGTCAGCAATCTTTTTGAATGCCTTGTTCAGCGTTTGTTCCATCTCTCCAGGTGAGTCGGCAACGTCCAGTGTTGACATGGCGGCTCACCAGGCTTTTCTTTAAAAACTTAAAATCTAAAAATCCGATGACTAAAAAATAAATAAATAAAAAACTTTAAAAACCACCAATGTTGTCCTGCTGTGCTCCGACAACACAGACAACAACTGGATCCATGCACAACAGTAATTTACTTCCAGTCAGTGAGGAGGAGCAACGTTAGCTAGCTAGGAGCGACCACAATGTCTGATGTCTGCTGCCGCCAACCGCCATGTATATATATATATGTGTGTATATATATATATATATATATATATATATATATATATATATATATATATATATATATATATATATATATATATATATATATATATATATATATATATATATATATATATATATGTATGTATGTATGTATGTATTATATATATATATATATATATATATATATGTATGTATATGTGTATATAGCTGAGTGTTAATGTTACTCCGTGTTAAATTCATCAGGGACATTGGAAACGTTAGGCCTGTTCAGGTGTTATTTTACAGGTGTCTTTCCTGCTAGTATGTCAGTTAAATGCTATTAGTTTTCCATCCATTTTGTCATAGTGTAGTTGTAAACCTTTGGTTTATTGTGTCACAGTTTATGTTTGTTAAAGTTTACATCAGTGTTAAAGTGCAGTTAAAGTGTATTACTGTTAATACTCCATACCTTAGCTTTCCCATATCATTCATAGGTGAAATATATATATATATATATATATATATATATATATATATATATATATATATATATATATATATATATATATATATATATATATATATATATATATATATATATAATGTGTGTATATATATATATATATATATATATATATATATGTGTGTGTGTGTACACACATCAAGCATCTGTTTTTCTATTAAAATGTAACATCCGGTGGTCACATATACTTCTCTTTTCTCTTCAGATGCACTCTTAACATATTTTACCACCAGCCCAGTGACACAGCATCAGGTGCTCCTGTCCCTCTACATCAGCACAGCGGAGTGACACAGCATCAGGACTAAAGGCTGACTGGCCATCTCTGAGATGAGAGTTAGTTCACAGAGGACCAGTTCGAATAAAAAAGCAGTTACACATTTCCAAAAAAACAAAGATGGGAGAGTGTCGACATGACTTTTGTAGCAGAGTCTTAGTCAATGCTGAAAAAACCAAAAGAAGCTGGCCGATGTACTCAAACAGAAATGATAGCTTGCACTGCTTCTGCTGCTAAATGTTTTCTCCAAAAGACTACAGAGTTAATAAGGAAGGAGTAAAGGACTGGCAAATTGAAGCCACTTGCTAAAGGTTCATGAGGATAGCCAGGAGCACAATACCAACATGGCAACAAGGAAGGAGTTGGAGGTCGTTTTGCAAAGCAGCTGACAATAGATAAGCGAGAGATGACACTCTGAGGCTGAGAGATAATGTTTGCACAGTGCCTTATTTATATTGTATTTTTATAACTTCTTTCTTTTCTCAGTTTTTATTTGGTGTGATATTTTTGACTTAAAATAAATAAAATCTTGAATACATACATGCAGTTTCTGTGTAAGTGTATGAAAATTTATTGTGAAATTGCGATGCAAGAGGGTGCTGGCTAAGATTTTGCCTAGGGCATAAAATTACTCAGGGCCGGGACTGCCTCTAGATAACATGTATAGGTTTAGTGGGTGACACACAGCCTCTCCCATCTCAGCTGCTGAAGCTTTTAACTCCTTCAGAATAGTCACAGGCATCTTGGTGACCTCCGTCACTAGTCTCCTTCTTGCACGATCAATTTGTGAGGATGGCCGGCTCTAGGCAGATTCACACGTGCTATATTCCTTCCATTTCTTAATGATGGATTTAACTGAACTCTGGGGGATGTTCATTAACTTGGAAATGTTTTTGTTTCCATACCCTAACTTATACTTTTCAAAAACATGCTTAGTTGCTTGGAGTGTTCTTTTGTTTTCATGGTTGTAGCCAGGAATACTAGTTAACCAGTGACTGGACCTTCAGACACAGGTGTCTTTATACTACAGTCACTTGAGACAGATTTGCTGTACTCAAGAGATCTTCATTTCCCTATTGGTGAGATTACTAGCACCAGCTGGCTGGACCCCTGTTGAATTAGGTAAGTCACTTTAAAGTAGAGATGCACCGATCGATCGGCAACCGATCGGAATCGGCCGATAATGCCCCTATCGGTTTTGATCGGAGTTCTCAAAATAGATCAAATCAGGCCGATCAGATGACGTTTCAATATAGAGACAGTGCATTGACTGCATGCAGGGTGTGAATTTCACTGCGGCCATGGCCGCTGTTGCCCAGCACTTTGGCCTTGATGCAGCGTGAAAAAAAACTCATCGTACGGCCACAGTGGCCTCTGTGCCCCTGGCCCGGTCAGCGTAGCGGGCTTGCCTTTGATTACAGCCACCTGAGTGCACAGTAGTCACAGTAACTTCAATGAGTCCGCGGTTCGCGCAGGTGGAGTCTCATCATCACGATGATCTCACGTGAAAGTCTCTCAAACAGCAGCAGCGTCTCAAACAGAAGAACGAAACTTACAGCACAGCGAGCGAGCGCAGCCGGTTTTGACATGATACGTAACTGACATATGTGGAAGGATTTAGTTTGGTAAAGTTGGAAATATATTCACAGATTTGAAATTCCCGGATCAATAACTCATAAGTGAAACCTTGTTAAAACACAAACGACGGCTCTTTCCTACCGTAGTAAGGAAGACAACGAGCTACAACCATATATTAATCAAAACGAGCGTCTGGACATTAACTCTGGTCTGTACTATCAGCCGGTTGTGAGACGAGGGCGCAGGGACCGTCTACAAAGTGCAGCACTGAATAGAGAAACTACAAAAAATTCAATAACTTCACCATTATTCAGAGTGTAGTGTCACCAAAATCACTCCACACATCAGTGGTCTCCTGCTGGTTATTCTACAATTTTTTGTTTGGAAAAAATGTGCTTTTCCATAATTTTGGGGAATTTCTATTGGGATAAATATTCAATAACACTAATATTCAGTGTGGTGTCACAAAAATCACCTCACCCTAACCCTACTTAACAAAAACTACTTTCTAATGTAACTTTAACTTGATTTTGGTATTAAAAAAATGTTTTAATACATAATCCGTGTCTTATTATAAATTAGGATGTCATGGTATCAGTCTGAAAGGTAAATCAACAAATTTTACTCAGTGGCCTTTGTGCCCTGTCATGTGGCCTTGGTGCCTCTGAAAAAAAAGTGAAAGCCAAATGGACTTGCCCCTAAAATGACAAAATTCCCACCCTGACTGCATGCATTCCCACTAGTAAGCTACAGTTACTCTATGTAAGCTGAGTCCAAGTTGTCTCTAAGAGAGTCTCTAGAGTGTGAAATATTGCCACATTGCAATAAAATGGTGGTCAATTCATGATACTTTCTTATCTCCTAATTTTTATACTTAATAATACAATGTCAATGTTGTGTAAGAAGAATTATTAATTAAATATATGAAAGTTACACAAGATAACAATATAGAAGAATTTATGGATTTGACACTGATCGGTGATCGGCAATATCGGGATCGGCAGATACTGCTTTTGGTGATCGGTGATCGGTGATCTGCCCCAAAAATCCTGATCGGTGCATCTCTACTTTAAAGGGGATGAATACTTCTACAGTCACAGTTTTGTAAATGCAATTATAAGAGGAAAGCAGTAAAAGGGGAAAACATCCAAAGAGGTGAATACTTTTCAAAGGCACTGTATATGTGACAAGGAAATAGTACAGGTTCTTTTAGCAGCCACAGTCATGCTGGTGACAATGCCAATGAGATTGCCAGGTTTGGTACAATTATGCCTGCACGGAGACCAGAACGAAAAGCAAAATGAGTAGGAGCAGCTGATTAATTTTATAGCCAATGGAATGCAGCTCAACTATTGTAAGGCAAGGAACAAAAAGTAAGTGTATGATACACAGCGTGTAGGAGTAAGTGCGTGTGGTAACCAACTGAATACCCTGTTTCTCTTCCTTCCCTTTCCAAGCATATATAAGAAACAGTGGCCTTCAGGTAAAATAAAAATGGGAAAGGCTGTATGTAGAGCTGTTTGATTTGTCTGGTCTGGGCTACTGTAGAAGGAATAGAAAGAATATGGAAAAGGACCTACTACTGTAGATAAAAATTAGCAAACTCTAAGGTTACGAAAACACAACAAATCGGGATTGGTTTCAGGCAATTATACACTGATTAAAACAGAATTATGAATATATATTTTTGCCAATAGATCTCCATAAATCCTAATAAGTAACCTTTAAATAATATACATTTTCTACCCTGGAGAAAGTAGCTAAAGCTAAAAAGACTTATAGTGTGAATTGTAAATTTCACCAGGATGCTTGATGATAATGAGATGTTGACCTCATGCAGATGGTGTTTTTGACACTGTCCAGTGCTCCTTTTTATGACCATCTGACCTTCACCCTTCCCTTTATTGCCTGCTCCCTTCTTTCCCTCTCTCAGGACAGTATGATGTCATGTCTCAGTGCCTCCCCCATCCCTTGGGACCATAACCAATCAGCCAAAGTGCTGTCCCCCCACTGAACCTCTTAACTCTCAAACCCTTCCTTAAGCTCCTGACCTGTCACCTCACCATTATCTGCCCAGCGACACCTACCACTGACACCCTTAATGTGTGTGTGTGTGTGTGTGTGTGTGTGTGTGTGTGTGTGTGTGTGTGTGTGTGTGTGTGTGTGTGGGGGTGTACCTGTGCGTGTGTGTGTGTGTAGAGACTTTACATAGGTAGCTAGATAATCATTGTATCTGTGTTCCTGTGCTGGACTATATCAATCTGTTATTGAGAATGTGAGCTATTGTGTGTCAATGAGGGACCATCTTTTAGTCATGGTCAGAGGTCATAAGTCACATGCATAGCTTCTCCCTACGGCAATAACTACTAAAAAGTCTCTCTCTTTTTCTCTCCCTCTCTCTCTCACTCACACATACACACGTTTTTGCCAGTTTATATGGCAAAAGTCACTTCATCACACTTAAAGGCCTATTAATCATACAAAGCTACATGGCCCACAGGAAAGGCATCTCACACACACACGCACATAAAATAATGTACTCTTCAAGTGCGTTGAAAGTATTGTCAAATGTAGATTGTAATGATACTGACAGACAATTCAATGCAATAAATTACATTTGCTTAACAATTTAACTCATGAAAAAAGAACAGAAAAACAAAAAATTAAGATAGTGACAGGAAGCTTAATGGAGGAGCTGAGTTAAGGTTTCAGTTCAATTGGATGTGCTCTGTGCAAATTGACATGACTGCTGTCCACCTCTGAAATGTGGTATGGCGCAGCTGGCAGAAACACAAGCATTCGGTCAAGTGACCATTTCATAGCCATGACGCGGCAAAGAGGGCCCTGGTGGCTTCTGGGGGTAAGGGCCCATTCAGACAGAATCAAATGCAGTTCATCCCACTCATTTTAATGGGGGATATGTGTTTGGGTTGTGGAGGTGTGGACTGCTGTATTCACAGATCAGGACGTCAGATTAGGACGGGTCAGTCGCAGGGGCACTAGTCGCATGACTAAATGCTACAAATACGAAAGACATTTCGCTGTATAATGTTATGTGTCATTTGTATTAATGCATTTAATTTTATGTCCCAGCTTAAACCCGCTGTAATATATGCCTTGCATTCTGGTTGTACGTTTAAAGGATGTTAGAGTATGTTTTTTTATGAATGCGTTTATAAATTCAGGTAATTCGAACTTGGCTAATTATGGTAATGATCAAAGATGATTAAGCAAATGATAATTGCAGGTAGGTGAACAAATTCTGGCATCAAACACAACATCCCCATACACCCGTCTGATTTCCATGCCCTAGTTTCCTGCATAAGACACATAACTTCCTTAAAGTGGGAACAGACAACAGCCCTGTAGCGTTTCCAAGTGGTATTGTTTTCCATTTTCCCAGGAGATTTTGTGTCTGGTGGCAGACAAAACTACATAGTGAATGAGAAATTCATAGTCAACCAATCTGACCACCAATGTTGTCATTCTGTAGTCATTACAGTGGCAACCAATATTTGCCTCAGAAAGGTACATAACATTACATTCATTCAAACAAAAAAGTCTTGTTGGCAAGTTTAAATACTCATTAAATCCCATAACAATTACAGAGCACTACAAGGGGCTATAGTGTAGTCTGATTTACAGGGTGGTGTTGCGAAGCAGATTTTCAAATTATCAAAGTCAGAATGGTTACACCACTGTGGAGCAAGAACAAGCTTAGCAGTTTTAATTAAGATCTATCATCTGGGGATACTATTGAAAGAAATTAAACGAATCACGCCACGATTAACTTTTGAACCAAGTAGACACTACAGCTTAAGATTTGCACTGGGGCAAACTTCATGCCCTGAACATGTTAAGTGAAGTTCACAGATCCACTGTTATGTTTGTAAATACATACAAGTTTAACTTTCAAACCAATTAATGTTTAGTTTTATGATACAGCTTAGTTTCTATCAATATACTGGTTCAGCAAAGAAACTGTTATGGAGCTGAATAGAAGAACTTAACACCACCGACAGAGCAGTGAAAGAATCGAGCTAGTGAACTAATATGGTGGCTCTGGAGGATGAATGTCCCAGAGAGGAGCAACAGAAGACCAGGGGAGGGGCTGAAGAAGTCGATTTGTTTACCTGCAAAACTACAATTCATAAACCGCCAAATGCGTGAGGTAACAGTTTGAGTCAAGCATAGAGAATGCAACCAGCAAAGCCAACTGATTAGAAGCAGCGTAGGGTGGGTCGTGTGAGAACCTATGAGTGGCATCCATAATAACGTGGCTGTTCCATATGTGTTAACTTGGCTTGACTCAGTTTGACTTGGTGTGACAGCCAAGCACACCAGGGATTTGCATCTCCATTACAGAGTAACTGCTCAAACGTGTATTTTTAACTAATGAGCACTAATCCTTGAATGTGATGGTCAGAGGAGAGGCTATAAACACTCTTCCTCTCTTCAGTAGTATTGGAGAATCAGCACTAACAAAACTCTGCTGATACAGTAAAACACATTCTTCAATTCTTATAAGTTCTTCACAATTAAAAATATTCAGATAGTTAAAACCGGCACCTTATCGTGATGGAGGGGTTAGTGTACCTGAATGATCCTAGGAGCTATGTTGTCCGGGGCTTAATGCCCCTGGTAGGGTCTCCCAAGGCAAACAGGTCCTAGGTGACAGGTCAGACTAAGATCGGTTCAAAAGCCCCTAATGAAAGATAGAACACCAAGGAAGATTACGTCGCCCAGATTGGCATCACCGGGGCCCCACCCTGGAGCCAGGCCTGGGGTTGGGGCTCGCAGGCGAGCGATGTGGGCCCGCCCTCCAGTGGGCTCACCACTCGCAGGAGGGTTCAGAGGGGGCCAGTGCAGTGTGATTTGGGTGGCAGTGGTGGGCGGGGGCACCGGCGACCCAATCCCCAGATGGTGACTCTAGCCATGGGGACATGGAATGTCACCTCACTGGGGGGGAAAGAGCCTGAGCTGGTGCGGGAGCTTGAGCGGTACCGGCTAGAAATAGTCGGGCTCACCTCCACGCACAGTCTGGGCTCTGGAACCCAACTCCTTGAGAGAGGCTGGACTCTCTTCTACTCTGGAGTTGCCTGCGGTGAGAGGCGGCGAACTGGTGTGCGGCAGCACGGGCAGTCGCGGAAGCAAAAACTCGGGTCTGGGAAAAGTTTAGGGAGGCCTTGGAGGAGGACTACTGGTCGGCCTCGAGGAAATTCTGGCAAACCATCCGGCGCCTCAGGAGGGGGAAGCAGTCCTCAACCAACACTGTTTACAGTGGAGGTGGGGAGCTGTTGACCTCGACTGGGGACATTGTCGCGCAGTGGAAGGAATACTTTGAGGATCTCCTCAATCCCACTGACACACCTTCCATAGAGGAAGCAGAGGCTGGGGACTCAGAGGTTGACCCATTCATCACCCAAGCCGAAGTCACTGAGGTAGTCCGGAAGCGCCTCAGTGGCAAAGCACCGGGGGTGGATGAGATCTGCCCTGAGTACCTCAAGTCTCTGCATGTTGTGGGGTTGTCTTGGTTGACACGTCTCTGCAGCATCGCGTGGCAGTCAGGGACAGTGCCTCTGGACTGGCAGACCGGGGTAGTGGTCCCCCTATTCAAAAAGGGGGACCGGAGGGTGTGTTCCAACTATCGGGGGATCACACTCCTCAGCCTCCCTGGGAAAGTCTATTCCAGGGTACTGGAGAGGAGAATTTGGCCGATAGTCGAACCTCGGATTCAGGAGGAACAATGCGGTTTTTGTCCGGGCCGCGGAACACTGGACGAGCTCTATACCCTCCGCAGGGTGCTTGAGGGTTCATGGGAGTTTGCCCAACCAGTCCACATGTGTTTTGTGGACTTAGAGAAAGCATTCGACTGTGTCCCACATGGCATTCTGTGGGAGGTGCTCCGGGAGTACAGGGTCGGAGACCCTCTGTTAAGGGCTGTATGGTCCTTGTACGACCGGAGCAGGAGCTTGGTTCGCATTGCCGGCAGTAAGTCAGACCTGTTCCCGGTGCATGTTGGACTCCGGCAGGGCTGCCCTTTGTCACCGGTTCTGTTCATCATTTTTATGGACAGCATTTCTAGGCGCAGCCATGGGCCAGAGGGGGTCTGGTTCGGGAGCCACTGGATTTCATCTCTGCTTTTCGCGTATGATGTGGTCTTGTTGGCTCCTTCGAGCCGGGACCTCCAGCATGTCCTGGGGCAGTTTGCAGCTAAGTGTGAAGCAGCTGGGATGAGAATCAGCACCTCCAAGTCCGAGGCCATGGTTCTCGACCGGAAAAAGGTGGCTTGCTCCCTTCCGGGTTGGGGGAGAGTTCCTGCCTCAAGTGGAGGAGTTTAAGTATCTTGGGGTCTTGTTCACGAGTGAGGGAAGGATGGAACGTGAGATTGACAGGCGGATCGGTGCAGCGGCCGCAGTAATGCGGTCGTTGTATCGGTCCGTCATGGTGAAGAGAGAGCTGAGTCGAAAGGCGAAGCTCTCGATTTACCAGTCAATCTATGTGCCTACCCTCACCTATGGCCATGAACTTTGGGTCATGACCGAAAGAATAAAATCCCGGATACAAGCGGCTGAAATGAGTTTCCTCCCCAGGGTGGCAGGGCGCTCCCTTAGAGATAGGGTGAGGAGCTCTGTCACCCGGGAGGAGCTCGGAGTAGAGCCGCTGCTCCTTAACAACGAGAAGAGCCAGCTGAGGTGGCTCGGGCATCTGTTTCAGATGCCCCCGGGACGCCTCCCTCGTTCCTGGCCCGCCGGGAGGAGAACCCAAGGAAGACCCAGGACACGCTGGTGTGACTATGTCGCTCAGCTGGCCTGGGAACGCCTTGGGATCCTCCCGGAAGAGCTGGAGGAAGTGTCCGGGTAGAGGGAAGTCTAGGTGTCCCTGCTCAGGCAGCTGCCCCCGCGACCCGGCCCCGGATAAGCGGACGAAAATGGATGGATGGATATGAAGCACCTAGATCATGATGGAACTAAGTTTAACCAAGTAACACTCTAATGTTTTGTTAACGATGAACATCTTAAAGTTATTGTTTTTCCCTTTCTTATAAGCCTCTGAAAGGACTCAAATGTATTTAGATTATGTATTAATTTTAATTTGGACGGCATCTCCATTTGATTAAACTGGATTTAGTAATCTTTTATTTAGTTTTACTAAACTCTGATTACAGTTAATCTGAGATTAACATAATCCTTGTTAGTGTAACCCAGCCTGTGTGTCCAAAATGCAAAAGGGTTTATCCTCTTGGGAGCATGAAGGTACTCAGTGAATATGAAGGAAATCTGTTGATTAGGATTGTATGATTGTTGAGGAAAAGTGGGAGTTTTTGCCTAATGGGAGTGCTGGAAGAATTCATATCCCCTGAAGGAGAATACCATTGACATTTCTTTAATTTTTGCTCTTGACTTGCTTTTTATTCATTTTTGTAATTATTATTTTGTCTTACTTTGTTTCTTGTAATGCAACAAGACACCAAGACAAATTCCTTGTATGTGAAAACATGCTTGGCAATCAATCAGATCTGATGGAAATCTGGATATTGCTTTTATTGTAGGCTGAACTGAATTCTAATTGGATGCTTGTGGTAGAGGTAAGTGGGAGTAAATGGAGGCACAGAAACCATAAGAATGAATCCTCTGGGAGACAACAAATACCCACTTTCTTAGCAAACTGGCCAGTATTTGTTGAGATATCTAGCTCTGCACTAAAACATTGAATGTCCGTAAATGCAACCTTCTATCACTGGACACATAGCATGGTAACGTGTTGGCATGAAGCCCACTTTCTCTGCTCTCAAGGGTGGGATTACAGAAGGTCTTTTGTCTGTGTAAGTCTATGATAAGTCAGTTATCAATTCTCTGACGTAGAGTGCATTTGTGTGTGAGAGCAAATGGACAGTAACACAGTGAAGAGAGGCCCACCAACCAGAAACCAGAAAAAGTTAGTAGTTAGCTTCAAACGTGTCAGAACAAAAACACATTCATATAATTAAAAAATGTTAAAATTTCCTTTCCTCTCAAACTACGAAGTTTTCTATTTTAAATTCCTGCTTTTTCCCCACTCACTGTCATGACTGTTGATTCTTGTTCCTTGTGTCATGTTCGTATGTCTGGTTTTGTCTTTTGGTTTCTTGTATTTGATTTCCATGTCTTTGTATCGTGTCTTGTTGTGTTTTGATTTTCCATGCCCCACTGTGTCCTTTAAGTGTCTCATGTTCTTCACTCTGTCTCCCTCTGTCTATAGTATTGTTCCCTCCATGTTTTCTCCTCTGTGCTCCTCCCCCTCGTTACCTCACCTGGCCTCCTCCCTCCTCTCTCTCCTCACCTGTTCCTCGTCTTGTCATTAGTGTCTGTGTATTTAGTCTGTGTCTTCCCTGCACTCCTTGTCTGTTCATTACTTGTGTTGTGTCTGCTCATGGTCCTTCCTGATTTTTTCCCTGTGCCTTGTTCGGTATTTTTGGGATTTTTGCATTTTGCATTTTGATTTGAACTTTGATTTTCATTTGTACTTTGCCCTTTTCCTTCGCATTTTGTTGAATTGCTGTTTTGTTGCTACTTTGTCTTTCGTCCCCTTTTTGACTGTTTTTGTGCCTGGCTCCCTTGGTTTTTGTATTCAGCTTTAAATAAAGCTCTCTTTTGTTTTCCCCATATCTTTGTCCTGCGAGTAACTGCATTTGGGTCCACCTCCTTTATCCTTTTAGTTTTTTCCCCCTTTAACCTCAGCGTGACACTCACACTATAGAGGAGAGACTATCCATTCTGTTTCCTCCACTCTTGTTCACCTTCCTTATGATTTAATTCTACCAAATATTTTTGATGTCATTCCTATGTCACATGTTTTTTTTTTTTTTTTAGGCTCATGACTGCAGCCATCACTTAACAATATGGTGAATATTTAATGACTTTACAACATAACTGAATTGCATTATGAGCCATATGCTTGTGTTATGGCTTTAGTCAAGTCTAGGCACTTGATAGAACAGCAATGATCCAGTGCTCTTCAAAGCTGCTTTGTGTACCAGGGGAAAAAAAAAATCATGTTAAGATGACAAATGCTGACTGCATGAGTGTGTTTGTGATCATTAGGAAAACTAAGCTATAGCTGAGGCCATTACGGGTATTAATTGTAATTTCATTGAATTGTGGGGGTTCAAGCCATTGATGTTAATTATTTGTTGATTCATTATACTGTCAGAGAAATCTTTATTTTTGTTTACAACATAGCAGATTTTTTGTTTTCATTTCCTTGTTAACATACATGCACCAAATGCATCTCCCACATCCTTCCAGATAACAGCTGCAAAAAACACAATATATAATTATCAGTCCAACCTTCACTGTTTACATGGGACTACATAAAATAAATGCCTGAAATGTAAATGTTAAGCTGAAGTAGCCACTCCTCCATAAGGCTGCAGCAGTAGACCATCGACACGGTATGAAAATGGACGATTATCCAGCCTGAACTCTCACGGGGGATGGGAGGATGCAAGCAGGGGACGGAGAGGGTCGGTTCGGCCCCACTGACCAGCGTCCGCGGACTCTTCAGACATCCAGACTTTACCTGGTGACAGTAACTATCGGGGGTAAAGTGGACACTGCAGAGACGGGTGATGTGGTGATTTTAAACTCTCCACAGTAGCTACTCTTGACAAAATCGATCCACCGTTTCCTTACATTGTCATCCGTAGGGAACTTAAATAAGCTAACAGTGCCGTTACCCTGCACACTGTGGCATCCAGGAAAGATGCATGAGCGATGTGGAGGAGACATGACTTTTTAGCTGACTAGTTGACTGGTTAGCTAGCTGCAAACTATTCTAAGAGATGCTATCCAAGACTCGAGAGCGAGCGGGAAAACCACCGAAGCTAATGTGCTGAATGTATTTATACCACTTCCGCAGCAGGGCCGGGTTTATGCAAATCATGGCCGCGTTACGTAATGCGGCCATGATTTCTGACCCGCCCATTAAATCCTGAATACAGAAATTTTGAAACATAGTTTGTGAGCCTAGCTCCAAAATTAAATTCTAAATGGTTGAATGGCTTTTTACATGTTTTAAGGAAATACATTTATGACCTTTTTTTAATGTGTTTAGAAGAAAATGGCTGAATTTGCTTTACACAGACTTTAAGTGCTTTACGGTTATCATTCGATGAAAATCTCAAACCGTTGCATCCGTACTCCCCAAAAACATTTAGAATCTTAATTTACCTTGAGAATATGCCTGTCATTGCTTTTCTATTTTTTTTGGCAGAGAATTAAAATGGTATATGCTGCTTTCAGAGGCTGTATTCCTAATCAATGTGAGCCCAAGTGCCCCTGGCATGTTACACTAAAGCACTGCATCATGCCACAAACAGGAGGACATATATGGGAAGTGTGCTTGACTCTGCTGGATTGCACATGCAGTTTCTGAGGGTTAATTGTTGAGTTTTCTGTTGCTGAAGAGCATTTGTATTTGTGCTGATGAGTGCATGTAATATATTACAAGAGAGATGCACTGGGAAATGTAATTAATGAAATTTAACATAGATGTATTGGAAATATACATACACATACATAGGTGAGCACACCACAAATACAAGTGCAGGAGAACAGCACTAATTACCAGGAGAAATGCAGGTGTTACTTATTACATTAACCATGGCTCTGTTTCATTGAAGTGTCCTAGTAAGTCATACTGGTGAGCTATCATGCACAATAAATGCTATCTAAATGGAGTGCAGCCAGCTTTAGTGATATTGATTATACCTGTGCTTTTCCTGCTATGACATGTTTAAAATGTCTGGTGGGAAAAAAAGGCCTATTAGTTTTAAAACAGAGGACAGGAATAAAGTTGTAGTCGTGTGGTTATTGATCCTGAACATAATGTACTCTGGTGACTGCACTCTTGTGATAATACATTTTGTTGTAGGTGAGTGGTTTGTATTATTCTAAAGCATGCTTATTATTTAAACTGGAAATAGACAACATTGTTGCTTTAAGTTGTCATTCTGAATTAAATACTGATGTGACTGTGTAATGACATTAGAAAAATGCAACCATCAGCTTATAAAATGGTTCCCTATGTGCCTCATTTATACAATGCTATTCAGCTATATGGAGGTGCATCTGCCATTGCACAAACAACTGGAACTGGAACTGTGACATTACAGTGCAAAAGAAAAAGAACCCAGCTGATGAAGGAGGCAAAGAAGGTGAGGAGGGAGAGTGATACAAACCAAGGTAAAACATGAGTGAGCGGACGGACATGCACTGGGTAAAGCACAGTCCGATGTTGTGTCAGAGTCTGTTACCCCGTTGATCTGTGTTTTCTCTTACCTTCAGGACTTGAGACGGTTCAAAACTGGTATTCTTTCTACAAAACCTGTCTACTTAGGAACACAACTGGCTGTTTCACTCTGCCTTTCCACAGCACTGAGATCAGGGTTTCTAGATCAAACTGGGATTCTTATAGTTGTTCTTTGCTTTGGACAGTAGTCATTCCATAAGTGATAGCCATGTCAGCAACACCATCATTGGGAAACACTAACATGTTATTCCAGCATTTTCTGTTTCTTATCACTTTGTTTATTAATGGCCACTGCTGCATAATTTTCCAAACCATTTTCACTAAAACATCTTCTTCTGCTGTGTGATTGTATGTGTTTATTATCAAAAATAAATACCCAAAAAGTGTCTTTTATTAGAGCTGAATCAAGGACTTGATGAGTGCTGTTGTCTATACAAGACAACAGCACTGTCTATACAATAATTTCAGCTCATTATACTTTTGGTCTGACACATCAGAAACAACCGTGCAGCCAGTTTGATGCATCATGAGCTACATCTATCTGTGGACACAGCACTAACATGTTTATCACCTTGTGAAATTGTTATGGGTAATGTGCGAGTTACAAGGTATGCTAATCGTCAGCATGCAAGTGGAAGTTTGGTTCGCTAATTCTCCGCCGATGGTGATTCACACAGAGCGAAGCATCTCCACCTTAAAGACGAACCGCTGTGTAACTGACACAAAAAGCCGGCGCTGCAGCTCCTAAAGAGGCGTGACGGTACACGTCATGATGATGACGTCTGTGTCTTTTCTAGGTGTTTCCCCAGTGTCCTCCCTGTCAATCTAAACCTGCAGACAGTTTATAATCATATGGATGCTGTACTATTGTGTTGTAATTGAGATCCTGACCCACCAAACATCCTGGAAAGTGACGAAGTTAAGTTTTTTAAACTGGAAGCTATGTGACTCACTCGCGTGGACGGAGGCTGTTTTCTGGGGGAAAGCTCACTGAAATCTCGGTCCGGAGGGCTGACTATAGCGGTGGTTTATGTTCATCACAAAAACAAAGTGAGTTAAAGCTTTTTGCCGGTGATAGACGCTGTTTTTTGGACAGAAATGTGACGAAGAGTTGGTAGGACAGGCGGGAGGACAGATGTTTCTCCACGTACAGCGTATTTTTTTTCCTCATAAGTTGCCAAAGACAGTTACAGTTACTAAGTTACTTTTGATTGTTCATGTAACGTTGCTTTCTGGGAAATTTCCCAACTCAATTAAGTTGAGTGAAGGACCTGTGCAGTTATCAGACTGTACGACCGACACGCCCCTGCTCCACACTGCCGACTCACACTGGTTCGGTTCGCCAATAATACGGCCCTGATACTACTTCCAGAGGCGCCGGAGCAAAATTTCACCCCTCAACGCATCTAAAACTTTCACACAGAGGAGGATGCGGAGAACTGGTGCAAAATCCCCGCATGCAAACAGCAGTGTGAATGGGGCTAGTGTCTGCTGCTTCCAAAACTAGCCTGCTTTCGTCCACCATACTGATGACAGTATTTCTGCTATAGGTACTACTGAACACGTTTCAGCAAGAGAGATGAAAAAACATTAGAATTCACTGCAGTTGTGTTTGTGTCCACCTGATGAATGGAAGTCCAGTATTCACTCTCTATTAGCTTTGTTTTTGGTATATACCAATTCCTGAGGGGTACTGCACAAAAGTAGAATAAAGAAACTCAGTATAATTGAGCAAGCGCGGCTTGACCTAGTCTGCTTGGCGCATCCTGGCTTAATTTGTTGTACGTTTGCCTGTACACAATGTGAATCATTTAATCTATTTTTCTCATGCTACATTTTTATCTATTTTATGTTACTATCCTTCATAAAGAACAAACTTGTCTGGCCATAAAAGGACCTGGCAGCAAGTTAAAATAAAATACAAGAACATTTTGCAGGCTGGTAAGTGACTTTAAAGTAGGTGACAGTGAACAAATGAGGCAAAGAGATTAGGTATCTGCTGATATGTTGAATGTCTGTATGACTCAGTTTAAAAAAAATAAAAAAAAAGCCCATAGAACTGGCACAGGCCCACCAAGCTAGGATATGACCCCAGCAGAGGAGCTGGCACTTCATTTAAATAAAGGGAGGCCAGTGATGGAGGGGATCCAGGAAGGGACAGTAACAGACTCTGTCCCAGCCACAGAAACTGTCCGCTTCATACAAGGTACATATTGCAGTCGTACTGCACGTGGAACACAATCAAATAAATATATTATACTGTCTGACTTTGGATTTCCTCGCAGTGTCTGGGAACATGCTTACACTTTGGAGCCACCAGAAGATGATCCGGTTAGTACATTGTATTCAAATCACAGGGTTGGTATGTCCTGTGAAATCTTAATTCAAGTTCTCTCAATACATGTATGTAAATGGCACGGGGAAGGCACATCTGCAGCTGCAGAGTGCACTTCTGCAGATGAGGAGACTGTCACTGGACTCCAGAAGGCTTGAGGTATGTCAATTTTATGGAAACATCCTGCTTATTTAGTCCATAAAGTATGAAGTCAGTGATGTGGTGCTAATAGAAAATATATGTGTAACAGTACCAAGATGCTGCACAGTCTCCTAAGCAGTCTGGTAACATTGTGAGTATTGGCCAAAGTAAATCTACATTCTGCACAAATCCTGCTCTGCTAATTGACATTTCTTTTACAGACCTCACAAACTGTCAGAGGACTATATGCAAAGCACCTGGAGAGACAGAGCTGGCAGATGCTAAAATCAAACTCAAGAAGAGAAAGCTCAAAGAAATGGAGGACACTCAGGAAACTGGACCTGGAAATCCAGAAACTAGAAAGAGAAGTGAGTATTTCAGTGCACACAGTAACCATAACTGCATTACAGTGTTTTAATCTTTATTGCTTTTGCTCTCTCTATTCCAGAATCCAAGCAACCGAGACAACTGAGGACTGCCAAATAAAAATAAAATCACCTAGAAAACATCCTCCCTTTTTCATGAATTCGAAGTAGAAAAGATAAAAGATTATTAAAATATAACCATCAATGCTAAACAAAATGCACACACACGGCAAAAAGTAACATTTAAGATCTTTTATTTACTAAAGATAGGGTAAATCCAAAAATTAAGTGAAAAAACTTGCAATATATTGATCCCTGACGAGTCTGCCATTAATGTTGTCTGGGAAGATGAGAGCATTTCCCAGTCAACATCAACAGCCACTCGGGGGGGCCTCTCCTTTCTTAGGCCTGCAATGTTATGCAGTACTGCGCATGCAGCAATGACATCACAGGCCCTGTCCGGGGAAACCCTCAGGTGGTGCAGGCACTGAAACCGAGATTTCAGAAGGCCAAAGGTCATCTCGATTCGAGCCCTTATCTTGCTGTGTGTCACACCGCAAGCGGGACAGAAAGAAGCGGGACGGCAAAAAACCCACCCCAGTAGGGGTGGGTTTTTTCTTTGTGGGAAAGAAGGTCGGTTCTCTCAGACCCTGTATTGACTACAGCCCCCTTAATGACATAACAATAAAGAACTGTCCTTCTCCTCTCTTATCCTCTCCCCCTCATGTCCTCCGTCTTCGATCAGCTTCAACAAGCCAAAGTGTTCACAAAGCTCGATCTCCGCAATGCTTATCACCTGGTCTGGATAAAGGAGGGAGATGAGTGGAAGACCGGTTTTAACATACCTAGTGGGCACTACGAATACGGAGTCATGCCCTTTGGACTCACTAATGCTCCTGCTGTGTTTCAAGCGATGATTAATGATGTACTTAGGGAATTCCTTGACCGCTTTGTGTATGTTTACCTTGATGATATCTTGATCTACTCTCCCAATCTAGACACACACTATGATCATGTGACTCAGGTTCTTGAAAAATTGCTAGAAAACCACCTGTATGTCAAGGCAGAGAAAAGTGTATTTCATGCCGACGCCGTATCTTTCCTGGGCTTCATTGTAGCCCCCGGAAAGGTACAGATGGACCCGGCTAAAGTTAGCGCTGTGGCAGATTGGCCTACACCTGACAGCCGCAAGAAGGTTCAGCAATTCTTGGGATTTGCTAACTTTTACAGGCGGTTTGTCTGAGGCTTCAGCGCAATAGCTGCTCCTCTCCATGCTCTTACCTCCACCCAGGTGCAGTTCCGCTGGTCGCCAGAAGCAGAGAAAGCCTTCGAGACCCTCAAACAACACTTCACCTTGGCCCCCATCCTCACCACGCCGGACCCACAACGCCAATTCGTGGTGGAGGTGGACGCTTCCAACGAAGGAGTGGGAGCAGTCCTCTCGCAGCGTTCTGAGCGGGACGGCAAGATGCACCCCTGCGCCTTCCTGTAGCGAAGGCTATCCAAGGCGGAGCGGAATTATGATGTCGGCAACCGGGAGCTGTTGGCAGTAAAGCTTGCATTGGAGGCATTGGCTAGAGGGGGCCGACCATCCATTCATAGTCTGGACTGATCATAAGAACTTAGAATATATCAAAAAAGCTAAAAGTCTAAACTCTCGCCAGGCCAGGTGGGCGCTCTTCTTTAACCGCTTTAAAGAAGAGCGCTGAACCGTGTGGTTGGGGCGGTGACTTGGCCTATAGAAACAGAGGTAAAGCAAGCTAATGGTGGAGCTCCATCACCTAGTGGATGCCCCGTTAATCGCCTGTTTGTCCCCACCGAGCTGTGTCCACAGGTGATTCATTGGGCTCACACCTCGCTGCTTTCATGTCATCCGGGAGTCAAAAGGACGATGTCCATCATTTCCCGGCGGTTCTGGTGGCCATCCATGGAGCCGGAGGTCCGGGAGTACATGGAGGCATGTTCTGTCTGTGCCTACAGCCGCTTCCAATTCCCTCCAGACCGTGGTCAGACATCTCCATCGACTTCGTCACGGGGCTCCTGGTTTCTCAAAGAAACACCACCGTCCTCACCGTGGTCGATAGATTTTCCAAGATGGTCAGATTCATTGCCTTACCTAAGCTACCCTCCGCCAAAGAAACGGCAGAGGTCATGATGACCAACGACCCAAAGACATTGTTTCAGACCGGGGGCCCCAGTTCGTGTCCCGTTTCTGGAGGGAGTTTTGCCGACTCATGGGCGCTAAAGCCAGCCTGACCTCAGGGTACCACCCGGAGGCCAACGGCCAGACCAAACGCTTCAATCAACAACTGGAAACCGGCCTCCGGTGCGTGGTCTCTCAGAACCCCTCAACATGGAGCAAACACCTGGTCTGGGTAGAGTATGCACACAACTCGTTGCCTACATCAGCCACTAGTTTTTCTCCATTTAACTGCGCCTTTGGCTATCAGCTTCCTCTTTTCCCAGATAATGAGCTGGAAGTGTCGGTCCCCTTGGCTCATGCATGGTCCGACGTTGCCGTTGCATCTGGGCGGCCGCCCGTCAAGTACTAATTCGGCAGGGGGATCGAGTTAAGAAAGCGGCAGATCGCAAAAGACAGCCTGCTCCAGCATATCAGCCAGGCCAGAGAGTGTGGCTTTCAGCTAAGGACCTACATCTTAAGGTCCCCTCCAGAAAACTGGCACCACGATTCGTCGGTCCATTCCCAGTCACCAGACTCGTCGGTCCTGCAGCGGTCCGGCTTCGCCTGCCCCGGTCCCTCCGCGTTCATCCCAACTTTCACGTCAGCCAGGTGAAACCAGCAAAGGAGAGCTCCATGGTTCCAGCAGCCGCACCTCCCCCGCCACCAGAGGTGATCGACGGAGGCCCGGTGTACAAGGTCAAGCGGTTAGTGGCAGTACGCAGCCGGGGCAGACAGTTTCTGGTGGACTGGGAAGGCTACGGACCAGAGGAAAGACAATGGATCCCGTCTCGCCACATCATAGACCCCAGTCTCATCGATGACTTTTACTGGGATCATCCTGAACGCCCTGGGCCGTCAGGAGTCGGCCCTGGAGGGAGGGGTACTGTCACAGCGCGGTGAGGACTGTCTTGTCTTGGGTTTTCTGTCTTGTGAATTTCATGTTTTATTTTGAAAAGTAACTCTCCTCTCGTTTCAGGTTACTTGCCCTTCCTCTTGTGTCACCGGTCTGACGTCTCCCCTGATCCATGATTGTTTCCACCCGTGTTCCCTTCCCTCATGTGTATATAGTCTGTGTCTTCCCCTGTCTCGTTGCCAGAGTATTTTGTTCGTCTCGTCGAATACGTCCAGCCTTGATCCACAGCCTTGTCACAGCCTTTGCGTTTAAGTATTGCCACGCTTTTGATTTCTGAATTTCTGTTTTCCTCTGAAGAAGAGTGATTTTGATTACATTTTTGGTCAGCTTTGTTTTTTTGAGAAGTTAATTTCATAGTGCTTTTGTTTTCCTCCGGTTCGGAGTGACTTTGTGTTGTAGTTTTCTTAGCTCAGTGCAGCATAATTTTGGTTCTCAGCCTTTTGCTTTTTCCCTCCTCGAGAGTGGTTATCTTTTGCAAGTAATTTTCATAGCGTTATCCCTCGAAGCATAGAGTAGACATAGAGTTTTGTTTCCTCCCTTGTGGGAGTGATTTTTGGTTTCTTGTGTGTGAGTGTGGTGTTCTTTGTTCTGACTAGCTCAGAGTTTCTTAGCCTGTTGAGTTATCACTCATTCTAAAGTCGAGGCAGAAGTTTCAAAATAAAAGCCTGTCTAAACTGTTCACCTTCTGCATCTGAGTCCTCATTTCTGCCCAGGCCTGACACTGTGCATGGTTGTAAGCCTGCTGTGATGGGATTTGGGGGTCCACAAGGGGGATCAAGAGGAATGACTTGCATGCGTAGCATTTGTCTCCCAGCAGCACACCAGAGAATTTGCCTGATAATATAAGATATCATTTAGAAAATTACATGGCAGAGTTAAACACTCATAATGACCAAGATGCTTACAATACAAATAAAATGCGTGGCTTACCTTGTGAAAGTCTCTTGTAAATTGGACTAGCCCAAAAGACTCTGAGCCAGGCCACTTTGCCTTTAATTGCTGACAAGGCAGTCAGAATCACAGATCATCTAAAATGTGAAGTTGTAACCTATTAAGGTCATTTAATGCACAGAATTAATTTATGTAGGTCACAGTAACCACAAATCACTCTTACCTGAACATTGATGCTGTGGAAGGATTTCCTGTTAATGTAATCTCCCTCATGTTCCCCTGAGGGGCGTTTGATCCTGATGTGTGTTTAATCCACTGCACGAATGATGTTAGGGAAAGCTGTAACCAAAAATAGTGAGTATCCAACTGTGACTGATCAAATTAGAAACTAATGGTAGCGCGTTGAAATTGAGGTTACCTGCAATCTTGTAAAACTCCTTGATGTGGAGGGGTCCTCTGTGGCCAGGGAAGGTGATGAATATGTTGATGAATGACTTCAGCTCCAGACAAACACATCTTATTGTGCGGCAAATGGTTCCTTTTATTGAGGTTCTCTTCATCCCCAACAGAATAAAGGAAGCTCCCACTTGCAAAAAATCTCAATGTAACACAGACCATCTGTGGTACAGTGAGAGCATGGCTTCGTGCCATCTGGTGCTGTATTTTTGGACCCAGCAACCTACATAAATATTTTAGTCATCACCTGAGAATCTGTATCTCTCAATGAGATAGTTATCTCCAAAGGCCAATGGGTCTGACCTGTCCTGGAAGACTCTTTCATGCCTAAATGCTCATCTGAGGATTAGGGCTTCCTCATCCAGTACATCCTCAAAAAAAGGGCAAGCTATTATAAAGTGGTGTTGTCACGATACCAAAATTATGACTTCGGTACGATACCTAAAATATCTCAATAACGATACTGAAACGATACCACAGCGGAAAACTAAAACATTATCCCAGGGGGACAGTAGTTCATAATCTGTCACTGTATTAATACAATTTTTAATGTAACATTATGATGTGACATAAATTTCAATAAATGTCAAGCACAGGTGACTCTGCGGTGGTGGGAGGGGGGCCCCAAATCAAATCCTGCTTAGGGCCCCCAAAAGGCTTGGGACGGCACTGGCTCTCAGGGATTATCAAATAACCTGATTTTCCATTAAAAGCTCAGTGCTTGTAGTAGGAAAAAAATAACAGCACATTAACTACAATTTTATTCAGCATAAAAATAATGACCATAAATGACATTAACTGTAAGTCTGGTAATTCATAGAATAAGTTAATACTTCATTCGTCCCACAAAGGGAACATTTGCAATTTGCATTTCATGTTGATAAAGTTCAAACCCTGGATTATTAGCCTGCAAACTACATTAGTGCACTAAAGTACAACACACATGACCCAGACCTGGTGGAGGTCTGTGCTCTAATCAGACAATTTTCTAATAATATAAATTACAATATATATTATAAATTATTGACAAAAATTTACATGCTATGGTTATATTACTAGTACTGATTAGCTTAAAATAGATAATTTATAAGTGGTGTTGTTTATCAGTATACTTGTGAACACCAGTGCATGTTATGGTAAAGTACATGTTACCAGTGTGAATGTTGCGTTTGCATACAGAGATGTGTGGAACCACATCAGACTGTCTCGTGCAACTCTGATGGTGAAAAAAAGTTTGCTTGTCACACAAAAAAACTCGCTTGACTTAAATCCGAGCATACCTGGGGAAAATATGTAAACGGGAAGATGGCGGGACAGATGATTAAAATAATGGAATTTCCCGGGGAAAACGGGAGGGTTGACAGGTATGAATCCGGGGGATATTTATGTTATCTATCGCTAACCAGCAGCTCTTCTCGCATGTCTGTCAGCTAAATGTTTTGCCAAGTTGGACATTTTGGCTCCTTTGGTCATTACGGATTTAAAGCATCCTTTACACACTCTTAGAAAGAATGTGTTGTTTTCTTACACAATTAATGTGTAGAAAGCCAAATAACACATGTTGCGTCAATTTCTGCAAATAATGTGTTGTATGCTGTAACCTCTACAACACAAAGACATGTGTTAACATCATTGGCCAATCACAACATGCCTACGTCATCGGCCCAGTTACCCGCCCGGCCGCCCCCCGCCCCACCATCAACGTCATTTTACGTGCAGCAGGCAGCAACGGGCCAACGGCAGGACTGACAGGCGCAGCCGAAGGACAGGTAAATTGGATGATTTTCTGTGTTTTCTATGTTTCAATTATAGGTGTATGAAGTTAGAATGTGCACAATAAATCAAAAGTTAGACTTCCCCCGACTTTTAACGTTAGTTTGCGGTTTGCACCGAGGTTTCGACCGCTTTGTCACAGGTGACGTTAAGTTACCTCAGCCGTTATTTTCTCCAACCAAATGCTTGGATGGTGATAACATGTCTGGTTCACATTCACGGTCGCTTCGAATCGTTGACCACCCGTCATAATGATGACGTGACTTAACTGCTGTAACGTTAGTTAGGTAAAATGGTTGGCTGACGAGATGTTTTCATTCTAACCAGGGCTGTAAACTAACTTTTTGGCTCACCTGCCAAGGGGACCGGTAGATGAAAGAATCTACCGGCCAAGTAAATTTTTTCCGGCCAAATAATAAATTGCCTCTTTTTGTTGCATATACATCTGTTTCAGTACTTTTCATGGAGATAACAGTATTATATACCAATACATGCTTAGAAAAGAGGCCAAAGTATTATTTAGAAATACATTTTAATATTATTAATTAAATTTCATAACATTGCAAATTGAAAACTTGAACAGTGCAAAACTTTGACAAAGGAAACACTCATTAATTAACTATCAGGCTCTGTAATAGACTTGTCAGTGGCGACTGTACCATAATAACATTTACACTGGATTTGATAGACCCATGGTTTTACACTTTTTGTGATGTGACAACTGTTCTCATATTAAGCCACTTGATTTACTTAAGTACAACTTCCCTCAGCTCATGAGTTAGAGGTGTCGTCATTGCTGCGCTCGAATCACAGTCACTGCGCCAAACTTATAAAGAGCGGTGACGCGCACGCTACGTTGCTTCTGAGGGGAACTATTTTCTACAGCGGTGAAGTCGGGGGGGGCTACTTCAGTGCGACACAAAACAAATAGCCGGGTTAGCACTAACGTTTGCTACCGTCATAATTTATCACTTTACAGCTACTACAATGTTTTGCTATATCATGCATAATTTATTGCAAGAGCATGACCATCGGGACAAACATTTACCCGCCCCGTGGCATGTATCCCTCCAAAATTAAGTCGCCAGGGGAATATTTTAGTTACATCTGGAGAGTGGCGACCGCTAGTTTAATATGTCAATATATTGACACATTAATTGTGTCACAATTAACACATCTTGTGTTGTCCCAAATAGAACTCATTGATGTGTTAAAATTCAACACAGGTTGTGTTGGTTTTAACACATTCATGTTTAGAGTGCAGATGGGCTTTGTGGTGTCCGTGGGCTTGCCCTTACTGTCGGCAACGCTCTGTGCGTCTGCTTTTTCAACAAGCTTAGGATGGTCGGCAGGAGCACTTTCAGCCACGTCTGTCTCGCTCTGCTCTGTGACTGTCTGTCTGAAACCACGCCCACTCTGGCTGCAGGCAGTGAGGAAGCAGCGAGAAGCTGCACACAGACACGCTGCCCCGCTGTCGCACAAAGTTCATAAAGTAACAATACTAATAAAATGTGAAAAAAGTATTGTTTTTAACGGCTGGGTACCGCGGTACCTTTCTAGTGTCGGTTTACCGTGCAACACTATTATGCATTCTAACACATGAATATGCTTTGATCTAAACCATTCCATTGTAGCTCTGGCTGTATGTTTAGGCTTGTTGTCCTGCTGGAAGGTGAACCTCCGCCCCAGTCTCAAGTCTTTTGCAGACTCTAACAGGTTTTCTTCCAAGATTGTCCTGTATTTGGCTCCATCCATCTTCCCATCAACTCAGACCAGCTTCCCTGTCCCTGCTGAAGAAAAGCATCCCCACATCATGATGCTGCCACCACCATGTTTCACGGTGGGGATGGTGTGTTCAGGGTGATGTGCCATGTTAGTTTTCTGCCACACAGTGTTTTGCATTTATAAAAACGGGTCAATTTTGGTCTCATCTGACCAGAGCACCTTCCTCCACATGTTTGATGTGCCCCCCACATGGCTTGTGGCAAACTGCATGGCTTTGTTTCAACAATGGCTCTCTTCTTGCCACTCTTCCATAAAGGCCCAATTTGTGCATGACTAATAGTTGTCCTGTGGACAGATTCTCCCACCTGAGCTGAAGATCTCTGCAGCTCCTCCAGAGTTATCATGGGCCTCTTGGCTGCTTCTCTGATCAATGCTCTCCTCGCCCAGCCTGTTAGTTTAGGTGGACAGCCATGTCTTGGTAGGTTTGCAGTTGTGCCATACTCTTTCCATTTTCAGGTGATGGATTGAACAGTGCTCTGTGAGATGTTCAAAGCTTGGGATATTTTTTCATATCCTAATCATGCTTTAAACTTCTCCATAACTTTATCCCTGACCTGTCTTGTGTGTTCCTTGGGCTTCATGATGCGGTTTGTTCACTAATGTTCTCTAGCAAACCTCTGAGGAGTGACAAACGTGACAAAATGTGCAAAAGTTAAAGAGGGGTGAATACTTTTGCAAGGCACTGTATATAGCCTATATTGCCCTCGTCACAGATTTTATTGAAAACACCTTTGCAACTTCATCAGCTGTGTTTTGTTATCTCAATTACTGCAATAAAACACATATTTAGAGACCTCTGACGGCAATTTGACAAGCAGTCTTCATTAGCATAGCGATTTAATACTTGGCCTGATTAATAATACTACCACTTGAATCAATATAAAATTAAAAAAAGCCAACAGATTTAAATGAAATGAGAAATGACAATATATATGTAATTTTTTTATTGCAGGATAATTAAAATGATGCAACATACTTAGAAAGACCATGGACATGCTGTAAAACACATTCATTCCTCACAGGATTGACGGTGGAAATACAGGTGAGTCACTAGGATTAATCTTAGCCTGGCTGTTAGCCTGGTCTGGAGCAGGCTAGCTGCAGAGAATAATTTACCATAGTAAATTGGCCGGGTTAAGTTTGACCTGCTTTCATGAAACCGACTTGAGGCTAAATTCAGCCAGGTAACCAACATATCCCGGCTTAATCCCTTATCTTGGTTTCGTGCAATACCCCTCCGATTAGATATCTGTTTATTTAGCAGATAAATGTGCCGCTATGTTCCCCAGCTGGTCTCCACCTTTGTCTACATGTGCTTTGGTGATGGGCAGGTAGTATACTAACGGGCGCCTCCAGGGAGCCTCCCTACCCGGTTCATCTGGAAACTCATGCTAGAAGTCGGACGGAGGGCTCAATGGGCTAAAAGACACAGACTTAAGCAGCAAAACATTAAAAGAGAGGTGCACCTTGAGTGCAGGAGGGGGTTTGAGTTGGGCCACCAAAGGGTAAATCATCCTGGCAATTTCGAAAGTTCTAATGTACCTGGGTGCTAACTTATGATAGTCTGTTTGGAGGGGAAGATCCTTTGAAGAGAGCCAAACCTTTTGACCCGGGACATAGGTAGGGGCTGGTGTGCAGCGTCTGTCCGCCAGGCGTTTGTTCCACGCAGCAGAGCAGAGGAGGGCAGAGCGGGTAGCCTGCCGAACCTGGTGATACGTCTGCAGGTGGTGCTGGACTGAACGGAAATGCCACATCAGCTTCCTGCTCGGGAATCAAGGGAGGCTGGAAGCCATAAGCTGCCATGAATGGTGATACACCTATGGCAGAACTGACCACGGAGTTGTGTGCATATACTCAACCCAGGGAAGATGAGTAGACGGGATGCCTGGCGGAAACACAGCACAGAGCAGACTCCAAGCCCTGGTTCACTCGCTCCGTCTGCCTGTGGACTGGGAGTGATAGCCTGAGAAGAGGCTGACCAACACACCGATTGCCCGGCAAAACACCTTCCAGACCTGAGAGATAAACTGCGGTCCTCTGTCAGACACAATGTCCAAAGGGATCTGTGGAGCTTGAAGACATGGAAGAGTAGCAGTTTAGCGGTCTCTAAAACAGAAGGGAGTTTAGGAAGGGTGTCAAATGTACATCTTAAGAGGATCTGTCCATGATAGAGTAGCAGTGTTACTTTCAGAGGGCGGCAGACCCACAGCGTTGTGGGACCAGGTCGATGGGTCACAGGCAATGCTCATAGCAGGCCAGCGGGGGCATGATGTGAGGCTTCACCACGGGATCAGACAACTGAATGTAGGGGGCTGTTAACAAACCTCTGGGATAGCATAGTTTATCTTGGATGATGTTTACATTGTACCTCCAAATGCAATGGGTATCTGTCTTCTAAAATGAAACTAAAGTCATTGATGTTCCCAGAACGAAACAGATAGTTTGGTGGGTGCAGTGCTGTTTAAGCTGACAAAAAGAATGGCAAAAGCAACAGAAAAATAAGACCCACATTGTACCAAAGTTGATTTTATGCTTTAATGGGCATTTGTATTTCAGCATTACTATATTTTATTTATTTTTTTCTGAGTTGATCAACCTTCCACTGTAGAAAGGTGAAGATAGAGTAGGAAGAAAGGAAGCGAACAGGAGGAGAAACTGTGAGACAAATTTTCCTGACGCCATCGATGTCACAGTTAGGAAAGGGCTTTCGGGCCTTTTCTTTAGCTTTCCCTCTGGAAATGAATTATTGGCCTCATTTTACATTGAGTGAGTGCTCAAACAGACTGTGGATATGCAGCGACGGTGTGTGGTGTGCAATGTTATTTCTTTATTTTTAAATCTTATCTTAAATTAAACATACATTTCACACTCACTGATAAACGTAATAACTGTCACTGACTGTGAGATGAAGATCTGCCTGTGACGTGTTTATATGAATGGATATTTTGGCTCAATTGGGAATTGTTAGGACAGACAGAATCTATAGACGTGTCTATAGTGACTGTTTTGATCACGGGGAGTTAGTGCAGACAGTCATGGGTGATACAGTAGGAGACTTGAATGATATGAAGGTAACCCTCAAAGTTCAAAAGTACAAGAACTATCGGTCATCACTGTATTCAGAGATAGAAAGAGAGACATAGAAGAGTACATGTGCAGCCTGTGTTCCCTCAGGATTCCTTCTCCCTGTAGCTTATTGCAGATGTATTATGGATGATGTTCTTGTAAGTAGTGGTGAAGTAGTAAATGAGTTCCTTCTGGTGCATTTCTCTCTATCTGAATCATCACTTGGGATTGTTCTAACTTTTTCCACCACTACGCTTGACTGCTTCCTGGCAAAGAATTGTGGAATTTCCCCTATTCCCTAAAGACATCAAAACACACTGATTTCAGCTATCGGTATGCCTATACCATATAACATATAACATATCAGTTCAACTTCAGTGTTCAGTCCCATTTCTTTTTGTCAACAAAATCCATGAAAAGACTTACACCAATAAGCCTTTCACACATGCCCTGCTACTCTGAAGATGTGGGGCCATATCCTGGAGGAGCTCTATGCATGAACTCAAATCTCTTAAAATACCTTACTAATTGGCGTGGATATTAACTGGACTTTGCCTTTTTTTTTTTTACTCCTGAAGCTCTACTGAGGCACCAAGCTCTCACCGAAACCAGAGCATTTCCAGTAGGTAAGACTATCTCTGACACAGACATCCTCCTGTTGTGTGTCTAATGTAGTGAAATGGCAACTCTGAATCAGTTTTTGTTTTGGCTTTTGAGAAGGCTCAGTATAAGTTCCTTAAACAGCTGAACACTGTTTTTGATGAAAGTCACTCAAAGACAAAATAAGTAGTGCAACTGGGACTATTACTCAGTAGCTGATTAATCCATATTTGGTGCTCTAATAAGTATTTGGGGCAGTGGGACAGTGTGATTGAGTCAAAATAAACTACAGTGTGTGTGTGTGTGTGTGTGCATGCGTGTGTGTGTGTGCGTGTGTGTGTGCGATTATAGAAATAAAGGAACATGGGAACTTGGATACAGACACAATGCTTGTTAGTAGGAAATGTTAGTATGTCTTTTCAAAGAATTTGAAGCCTTGTCCCATAAGGGCTGGAAGAGACAGGCTTCAGGAGGAACATACAAGCTGGGTGCAACAGAAGTATTGATGATTTTATCATTTTTTTAAGGACTAATGTATCTTGCAGGAAAAATATGGGAGTCAGTCTGGAGGGGCAAACCTGAGGCCAGGCTGGTAGTTGGCTGCCGGAATGATTCCAAGCAGCAGTGCATGTGAGCATGGAATGGGTAGCCTCCCATTCCTGAAAGAGATGCTCCTGAAAGAACGGGGCGGCCACCTACGTCTCCTGTGCAGGGGACAAGGGAAACTGGAAACCGTTAGAGGCCATGAATGGAGACATAGCTGTAGCTGAGCTGATTAAGGAGTTCTGAGCATATTCAATCCACCACAGGTGAGTAGACCAGGAGGCTGGGTGTCTGGCAGTTACACAACGTAGGGGCGATTCCAGGTCCTGACTGGCCAGCTCTATCTGCCTGTTTGTTTGAAGAGATACTCAGCAAGGCGGCCAGTGCCTGAAAAACAATTACCACACCTGCGAGGTGAACTGTGGTCCTCTGTCAGATACGATATCAGAGGGAACTCCATGAAGCTAGAACATGTGAGTGACTAGGCAGAGACAAAGGAGTCCTGGTAGCTGGTGGGCGAGAATAGTCGTAAAATGAGAAAAACTGAAAAAGAGGATGTAGACAAAAACAAAGTGATTCAGCATGTCCCAGAGAATGTAGCTAATAAGTGCTTGAAAACTGCAGGGGCTTTGTTGAGACCAAAGGGTATAACCAAATACTGAAAGTGACCAAGAGGGGTACTGAAGACCGTTTCCACTTGTCTCCCTCCTGAATCCGGACCAGGTGGTGGGCGTTGTGGAGGTCGAATTTGGAAAAGATAGTTTCTTGATGGAGGGGATCGAATGCTGAATCAATGAGTAGTGGAGGACACTTGTTCTTAATAGATGTGTCATTAAGCGCTTGATAGTCAGTACACAGGTGGAGTGAGCTGTCCTTCTTAGCCACGAAGAAGAAACCTGCACCAACAGGAGAAGACAAGGGTCGGATGAGTCCGGCAGTGAGGGTGTTGTTTATGTATTTTTATATTTACTGTTTTTGAGAGGTTGTCTCCTGGTAGGTAGTAGGGCATCGGGAGTAAAGGCACAGTCTCTACTGAATATGTCTTTTCATGGTACACTGAGGGAACAGAGGTCAGTAGGTGCTTTTCATTTCTCTTATTTGTCATTCCATCATTCCTCACTTGAACCGGAAGTCGTTCCCATCCCCCATCCTGCAGGCCATACCAATTCTCTTATTTGTGCTCCGAGGAGCAATGAGCAAAGACACACGAGAGCAGCAATCATGGAAATCTTTTTACTGGCTGACATGCCCCTTTAGTCATTGATTGGATGCTGCAGTGAATCAGACTGTGCAAAGTTCACAGTATAAATACACAGTACACTATATAAATACATAGAACACAGTATAAATACACAGTACATAGTATAAATACACAGTACACAGTATAAATACACAGGTCACAGTATAGAAACACAGAACACAGTATAAATACAGACTGCAAACAGTTAATGGGGATTGGGGCCCACCACTCATTTTTACACAACTATCTTAATGTTTATTAGGGATCAGCTTCTGTCCATAAATTTGTAAGAAAAATTAATAAATACATTTAAAAATCAAAGGTGCAAGCAGCGATGCACGGGCCCTCGCAGTCCACGCTTGTCGGGGCGTGCCGCGTACCCGGCCCCAATGGCAGATTATTGTATACACATCTCATAACTTTCCGTGTTTCGGACAGTGCAGGAAGGGGTTAAATGTAATTTTCTGTGTCCAACATGTGGCGCTTTGACTATGACAGTATACTGGCCTATAATGCAAAATTATTGTACCGGTCTAGTTAACCGATTTTAGAATCTGACCATTGGCACCGGAAAAATGGTGGTTTTTGAGCCTACTAACACACAGTGAATCACCTTAGGAGACTCTGAAATAAATTGCGGTGGTCCAATGTTGCGTGAATGATGCAGAAGCAAATCATAATGTCATCTGAGCAAACAAACATTTATTTCGTATTCAACAAATATATTTGCATGATTGCTATTATCCATATTAGTGGCAAGAATAACCCATCTCACTCAGTCTTATGTTTCTCACAAACTCTTGCCGTCTGCGTTGCAGACTGCTGCATACTACATGCTCTCTCTCTCTTCTGTGCGCTCTTCTTTGGACACCTGGAGAACAGAAGCTGAATTCAGATGGGTTGTTTTGGCTCCAAGCACAACGCTTCCATAAGTAGCTGAAAAAGAAGGATTGTAGGTTTCAAGTTGTTCAAAAAATTTGTATATGTAGTTTCACTGTAAATAGTTAAAAAGTTTAGGAAGTATATTATACAATCAGAGATTTGTCCTTTTGGCCTAAATGAGATGGGCCTTTGAGTTTGTATTTTATAATTTCAATGCCAATAATGTGTCATAGATTTCATAGACTTATTTTATACCTAACAAAAATACAAAATTGACTACAGTTGAAAAATCCCTCAAACTAATTTGAGGTTAGTTATGTTTTGATTATTGATTCTGCCTTGTTATGTGGTGTGAACTCTAAAAGCCTTCTCTTTGGCCTTGTTAATAAAGTGCTATGGTTGGAGACGAAACAGCAAAAGAGAATGTAGCTTTCAGTGTTCAAAGGTGAGCACACAGAAGTGAGAGAAAGAGCATCGTTAAGCAGTCTGCAGACCAGCCAGCAAGTTAGTGAGAGTGCATATGCGAAAACTGGGTGAGATGAGTAATTATTGGATGTAAAAATAAATACTAGCAAATAACCAAAGTTATTTTGTGATTGTATTGTAGCTTTGTTTGTGCAGAGCTCTGAGTAAAATATAATGTATGTGCTCCCAAACTATAATTATTTTGTGGGCAGCATAATATAGTTCTTTCAGGAATGTGGCACAAGTATCTCCTTGTGGAGATATGTTGACACTATTTGAAAGTAATGTGTCTGTGTATTATATGAAATCATTCTTTATACTTTGTCTTAGTTTCAGTGACGGCATGGGAAATTCTTGTGTCACTGTGCTGTTCCCAACAAACCCTGTGAGTGGGCATTTGTGTGGCTGGGCAAAAAGGCCATTGTAGAAGTTTGTCAACCTGTTTTACGGAGGTTGTAAATCATGTGAGAATTCTGAATAAGGAGGCTTTCGTAGTGGGTAACGGGTCTCTTTTCTTTAAGACAAAGTATGCTACCTGAGAGAGGACTCCACCCCAGCTTGTTTCTCATTACTCTGACATTTTTGTGCATCTGGTCAAGATATCCATGCTCATTAATTTCCGTACGTATCTGTGAAACATGCCAGCGAAGTGTCTTTTTGGTTATTTTGCGATAAAAGCACCTCCTTGAGTTCGAGTTGCACAGAATTTTGCACAGAGCCTTAGGGTCTCATGGGGAAGTAGGAACCTGGGTTTCATGTGATTTGGACACACCAATGTGGAGATATGCAACACTTCCTGTTGTGACCAAAATCTACATGAAGCTGTTATTTAATAATTTGAGTATTCTTTGGAATATCAACATTTTTTGACAACTGTTTCTCAGGAGTGTCCACAGATGCTATGTGCAAATTTTTGTGCGCACCAGTCAGACGGCCTATGAGGAGTTTGAAACAGGTGATATACCACATTTCTGAAAAAAAATATTGACGGAAATGGGCATGGCCTATATATATGTATATTTTTTTTTTTAATCAATCAATCAATATCCTTTATTTAACCAGGTAAAAAACTCATTGACTCTTTTCCAAGAGTGACCTGGCCAAGACAGCGCGATGCCCTGATTATAGTGCCACTTGCTGGTGTACACATGTCATTTTTGGTGTGTGAGCTACTGACACTAGTCTGTACCACACATATGAATACAATTTCGGTTAATTGTTATGGTTTGGGTAACAGTGTCAAAAATGTACTTAGACTGCCACCAGAGCGCCATCTGGGGGCGGACTGGTGACACCTTCTTCAGCTAACCTCAGGGGACCATAGGCAACGATTGTACCAAGTTTCATCTTAATCGACCAAGCCGCTGTTCAGATATAAAAATCTTGAGTTGTAAGAGCGCCATCTAGTGGTCATGTCCCCAAATTTTGTGGGGAGCCGAAAAGGAATGTGTTGAAGTACCGACCTAAGTTTCATGTCAATCGGACAAACCAATGTGGAGATATGCAACACTTCCTGTTTTTGCAATTTTCATTAAAAAAAATTTAATTTGTAACTTTGGTATCATGTTGAATCGGGACTTTCTTTGCACACCGTTGTGTCAGGGACAGTCCAGAGATGCTGTTTGCAAAATTTCATGCATTTGCGAAAAAAAAAAAAAACGGTAGGCGGAAATGGGCTTGGTCTATATCACAAGATCCAGCACAATTCAGGGAACGCGTCGATATAAGGTTTTTGAATGTGTGCCAAAGTATATGACACTTAGAACCAAAAAACACATCCGTTTTTGAAGTACCACCTATTGGTGGCCGTGCGATGTAAGTTTAATTGGCCCATACACATTTTTTGCCGCTTCTGACAGGTTCACCGATTTGTATGCGTTTCCCGCCATGTTCAAACCTCCAAAAATGCATTTGTTTCGGCCCAGGAAAAATAATAATAATAATAATAATAATAATCATAATCATAATAATAATAATAATAATAATAATAATAATAATAATAATAATAATAATAATAATCATGATCCTTCCAATTTCAGTAGGGACCTCGCAGGTCTGTGAGCTGCTAGAGCCCTAAAAATCTACATACAGATTAGACAAACTCTAATTGGGTAATAATCAATATATTTGTCTCCAGACATAGCAAGTGGGGCATTAAGCTGTCAATGATATTGAGGTTGCACTCAGCCATGTTTATCTGCTTTACGTCATTCTGTAAAGGCTGTCAAGACAAATGTATAGCAATAAATACACTGGGGTCCAAAAGACCACAATGAAAAATGTCTAATATCGTCATGTAAAACTGGAAAATGAACAGAAAGTAAACAACTTGACTTTTGACATTTTATTTCTGGCAAAGAGGAGTTTTAACAGCATCAAATGATTTCTAGACGTATTGTTTCAAAGGGACAATGCATCTACCTCTGAAACAGCTTACGGAATTAGTTGTATCCAAAGCACAATCAGGCAGAGCCTGAATGTGTGTGAGTGAGCACATCATCAGAAGATCAATAGATCAAGATTAATTCATTGAGAAGAGTAACTTCATCACAGATATAGAATTTACTGAATAAACAACGCAGGAGTCCAATCAGCAGTCATCCTGTCAGAAGAAGTCTGTCTTGCAGTGACCCAGGAGACGATGAGCAGTTTCTAAACCACATCTAAAGATGGAAACAAGGACAAAAACTTGAGGTGGGCTGAGAAATACAAGAATTTCATAGCAGATGACAAAAAAAGTCAATATACCGATGAATCCCAGTGATAGATTAGTGTCAGTAACAGAAGGGTGTATGTAAGGAGATGAACATGAGACGGAATGATACCACAGTGATTCAAAGCTACAGTGAAACATGGTGCTGGAAGATTCAAGTCTGGGGTGTTTTCAGACTCCTGCACAGAACTAACCCCTTCCTGACCGAGGCCAAGCAACACTCTGTTGTTCAGAGACATGCTCCACCCTCAGGTTTGATCTTTGCGGAGAAGGATTCATCCTGCAGCGGGATAATAAGCCCAAACAGACCTCAAAGCTTTGACACAACTACTGAAGACCAAAGAAGACCAAGGAGTCCTGACTGTCCTGGACTGTCCTCAACAGTCACCTGACCTCAACCTCATTCAACTTTTACTGGGGCACTTGAAGACTGAGAAAGCAAAGCACTCTGTGACATCACAAGAAGCACACTGTGACATCACAATAAGGAACATGTGACATCACAAGAAACACTGACATCACAAGAAGCACTCTGCCAACACAAGAAGTACACTGTGACATCACAAGGAGCACTTTGACATCACGAGAAGAACACTGTGACATCACAAGAAACAATCTGTGACATCACAAGAAACACAGTGGCATCACAAAAAGCATAAATACAGTGGTGTGAAAAAGTGTTAGGCCTCTTCCTGATTTCCTATTTTTTTGCATGTTTGTCAAACAAAAACATACAACACACATGTGTTAAATGTTTGAGATCATCAAATAAAAAAGACAAAGATAACACAAACACAAAATGCAGTTTTTAATTTTTTTACTATTAAGGGGGAAAAAATCCAACTTTACATTTAAAATATAAAATATATTTAAAAAAAATATGGCAAAACCATACACATTTATAGTCATGACATTTAGGCAATTTTGAACCTGGATATTAGAAAAATGTGTGTCTGTGTGTGTGTCTGTGTGTACTCAGTTGGTGAGAAACCTCAGCCATGAGTCACTCTGGGAGTTTATGGCTCATACACTTTTCAACAAGCTGTCTTCTGTCTCTCTCTAACACTCATCTCTCTGCATCACTCCTTCCATCTCTCTACTTTCTATTCATTTGTAGCTCAATCCCCCATATTAAATCTCTCTCCCTCTCACTAAGTCTCTCTCTCTCTCTGGTCCCTGCTGGCAGTGAGTTCTAATGAGAAAACACAGGGGACCAACAGAATAATTAGGTTAACGTAGATTTGCATGTCCCCCTTCTCTCTTTCCACACACACACACGCAGACACACACAGCATACACACAGAGACAGAGACACACTTCGTAAATATGATTAGTGCTGAAGGAGGGACAGACTGTTTGTGTGTCTGCGTGTGCGTGCATACTGTACACATATGCATCTCCATGTGCAGATTTGTGTGTGTGTCTGTGAACAAGCCCTTCTGCACCTTATCTCTCTCTCTCTATTTTTCTATTTCTCTCTCTCTCTCTCACTCACTCACTCACTCACTCACTCACTCACACACTCACACACACTCACACACACACACACCAACTCTCTCTCTCCAGGGACTAACAGATAGCACCCATTACTGTCAGGCTCATCTGCCTCTAATTGGCTGTGATCGGAGCCTGTCGCCCCCGGAGGGAGGGGCCTCAGATTCAATTAAACCGTGTGATTGGTCCCTTTAAATATTTAATGTCCAGGACTAAAAACAGCCAGGGCAACACTTCCTGGAATCAAACGTACTATGACCAGTGTCGACATAGTGTGTGCCCGTTTATTTTATTTGTATCAATGCATGGACAGCATAAATTTGTTTCTTCTTAGATCTGTATGTGTGTGTGTGTCTGTGTCATCTTTTTTCATTTCATTTTGCATCTTGCAAAAGTGTATACGGGTGCGCATAAACTCACTGTGTTTATATTTAACTTGTGTTTTCTGAAATAGAGTACACAAATCTTTCATGTATTTTGTACCTTTAAATTTGATGTAGTATGTATGAGTGGGTGAATGTATGTGAATGTATTCATGGACAGTTGGCAGTTATTTTTTCCTGCATGCATACATACTGTAAGTGTGTTTGTGCGGTTTGTCTTTTGTGCATTTGTAGTGTGTGTGTGTGTGTGTGTGTGTGTGTGTGTGTGTGTGTGTGTGTGTGTGTGTGTGTCTCAGTTAATCCGGCAGGCTCAGGGGAGAGTGACTGGAGCCATCAGAGGCTTTTCTCCTCATCCAGCCAGTGCCACAACAAATACGCATACACACATACACGCACACATAGATTGCCATGGTTGAGCGACTATCAGCAAGACAAGAAAAAAGAGGAGAGAGTCTTCATTCTCAATGCCACTTAATGGAACATCTTAATTCTAAAAGTAGAATTACTGCATTGCACTTGTATGCCTCTGCAAACCAGCTTAATTCCATGAGTGTCCAGACTCACATTGTAAAGAGACTGAAGATACTTAATTAAAGATAATAGTTTAGTTCTTGACAAAGATATCACTATCTTGACGTGTATGATCCCACTGATCAATTTCCATTTCACTACAAAGAAGAAGGAGATGCTACATTAAAGGTAGCGAATTGAGAGACCTACTCCTGATCCAAGGGGAGGAAGAAATTCGGAGACAAGTCACCTGCACAGTTAGATACACACATCCAAAATGCTCTATGTAAGTGGCAATGACCACAAACCCATGTCAATTTATTAACAGGTTAAAGGCTCTGAAGAAGAAGTATCACACCATAAATGACATTGGCACATAACTCTGCAGCAACAATACCATACTCCAGTTCTCCAACATCAGTTCTGGAGGATGACGCTGAAACAGAATGGGACACAAACAGCGAAACACGTGCAGAGGCTACACTCGGTCTGGAGGCAGAAGATGGCACATAGGGGCTTATCGAGGCTGGACCAGTTGAAGAAGATACGCTAGAGGCCACCATCACGCAGTCATGTGGAAAGTTAAACTACCTTTTCTGCTTTGCCTTTTTTAAAATTAGAGAGTATGTGCCTAAATTGGGTATGCGAGCATAAGGAATATTTGTTTTCTGTGATTTAACAAGCAAGCCCCAAATCTGGTCCACTCCAGGACACAGTGTATGCAGTTTGTTGTGTTGAACATGCCTTGCACCAGCTTGATCTTACATAGTAGTTCACCTACTTGGTTTAATAGTGATATTGATGTTGTATGAAGTGGCTTAACTAAAGCAGCACAGTAAACTGTCCATGCTGCTACAGATTTACAACCCCTAGTGTACACAAAGGCAACTTACCTTCCATAATTTGTTGTTGCAGGTAGTCCTACTGATGTACTTTTTAAAATTATTTTTGGGGCCTTTATATGGCTCTATTTATATGGCTTTATTCACAGGACAGATTGAGATGACAGGAAACAGGATAAGAAAGAGCTGGAGTGACACACAGCAAAGGGCCCCAGGCCAAGACTCAAACTCGGGGCGGCTGCAGTGAGGATGAAGCCTCTTTACACGGGCTGCCACTCTACCAACTGAGCTAAACAGCGCCCCCCTACTGATTATTAAATAATTACTAAAAGGCTTCAGTGTTCCTCCCGAAAGAATAGGAAAAAGGCAGAACACTGCAATAAGCACTGCCATTGCCCTGCTGAGGGAAATGGACGGAGCTGCAACAGAAAGTTAGGAGGCACGACTACAGATGTTCCTGGAGCACGAGAGGAGACTGTGGGTGAGGCAGAAGTGAATCATAAGGGTAGATCAGGAGAATCAGCGATTACTCTTGGAGCTGCTGTTGTCACCATAGTACACAGCGACAACCACATAACATGAACCACCACGAACAGAGCCAGTATGAACACGATGTCTTGAATTTATGAAAAACGGCAACAAACAATTCTGGAGTGCAATAACACTTGGCCACTCCTTTCAGCAGTGCTGGCCCAAGCCTTTTGGGGGCCCTAAGCAGAATTTGATTTGGGGCCCCCCTCCCACCACCACAGAATCGCCTGTCCTTGACAATTATTGACACAAATGTCACACTATAAAATAACATTATAAATTCTATTAATACAGTGATGTATTATGAACTACTGTCACAGATCACAGATGCATAAGGACCCCTCCTGGCCCCTCTAGACCTCTGCCCCCCTGGGCTTGCTAGATCCCTGAATTAATATAGTTTAAACCAACCCAGTCACCTTTTAACCTTTGAGGGTACTAAAGTCACAAATGTATTTTGAGCTTTCGGGCTCTATCTTGCACTCAGCACAATTGACTTTGTACACTGGCGCTTTTGTAATTCCTATTTTGCATTCGGCGCACACTGGAATTTTCCCTCCGCAGACGTACGTCCTTAAATTAGGGAATGACTTTGCGCTCCCAGGGCGGTTCAGCGAAAAGAGGAGGCATGCTCCGGCGCAAACGTTCACTGGTGCTATTTTGCCGTTTCAGAAAACACTTGCGCCACAGACCAGGAAAAACCTAGTCTAAAGTCAGTGGCGCTTATTCAGATGCTATTTTAAGGGCGCATGCTTGGCCATAATGTAGCGTGTGCTTAACGTGCATACACTTTGCTTCTCTCATCTACATGGAAGCAGTTCCCGTTTTTGCAAACCATACAAAAAAAAGTTGAAAAGATTTAAACAGAAGAACTCTTCTTTTTCCCTCTGATATGCGACGCGCCCACCGTAGCCGTGAGGGTCTGGGAGTGGCAATGCGCGATGTGCTCCTAGTGGAGCGGGTGGACGGAGATGGAGTTGGGGGAGGAGGAGGAAGGTGCACAACAGGAGCAGGTGGTGCGTTTGGAGACTTGAGGCCATGCGCCTGAGAGGCCGCAGCAACATCGCCACCCGGTCAAGACGGGCATTAATACCTTGCCGCATCCCGGACAGTGCGGTCCGGTCTGACAATGCTGCCACGTGCACCTTGGTGTTTGCGCTGCTCCCTCATGAGCTGGCCGTTGCGCACTGCTCGGCCCGTGCGCACTGCTCCCGAGGCCAGGTGCGATGTCCTGGGGATGCCAGCCGTAGAAACAATTGTAGCAATTTCCTCCCACGCCCGTTTAACCAAAGATAATTTGGATGGATTTCTCTTATCCCCATACAAGGCCACTTCTCGGTCTTTTACTGCCCTGACGAGAACGTTGGTATCCTCGGCGTGCGCCTGGCAAATTCGCCATTATAATAGCAATGCGCCATGGAACAAGCGCACCTGCTTTTAAAGGGAGTGTGAGATGACGCTCTGATTGGTTTATTGCACGTTACGCCCAAACCACACCTATGAATAACGTAGCTACTTCAGACCAACCCATTTTAGATTTGCGCTGGGCGCAAGAGTCATTTATCCCGCCGGCATAATAGCAACAGCGCCTGAGATCCGCCCACAAAGCTACTTGCGCTTTGCGTTTGATACTTGCGTTTCAGATCGTTAAGATAGGGCCCTTCATATTTAAAGTGAAGCACTAGGTATGGTTTACTAAACAAAATACAACAGCTGAAATTGCATTTATTGTAAACAAGTAAATCAGTTTAATTACTTGTTTTTCAAGCTTTGAACAGATCTGCAAATGTGCATTAAATGAGCAGTCTTCAACTACAAAATAAAACCAAAATAGACAAACATTAATATAATCAAAAATAAAATGTTCCAAAAAAAAAAATAGATACATGAATAAAGAAAGTGCCTCACTATTCCACTTTTGCTTTTAAAATTTTTAACTTTAACTTTACTCTTATACTACCTCTTTGAAACTTCTAAAAACAAACTGTCACAAAACATATCAAATGCATTATTTTCTAAAATAATGACAAAACTGAGAAATCAGAAACATAATAACAGCAAGGGTTCAATAATGACAATTGTTATTGAAAACTGTGAAAATGTAATTGTTATTTATCAGTTGTCTCAATATAGTGTAACTGTCCTCAAAATCTTCCAAGTTTTTTTTGGAGGCAAAATTACAAATGACATCATTGTACGGTATTGCTTGGCCAACTTTGTTATTAATACTAATAACAGCAAGTCCACTTAGTCTTTCCTGGGCCATTGATGATCTCAGGTATGTTTTAATCAATTTGAGCTTGGAAAAGCTCCCCTCTGCTGAGGCAACTGTCACAGGCAGAGTGCAGGCTATCCTGAGAACTACCCAAAGATTTGGCTAAAGCTCACACATCTCATTTTGTGAGAGGTATGTGAGAAGCTCAAGGGCGGTCATTGTAGTTTGGGGAAGTTCAGGAAGACTCTCAATCTCTACAGCCAGTGCGCTACCATCAACATCAGCCTCCTCTCCACAAGAGAGTTTTTCCCCAAGAAGCTTACACTGGTCCCTTCGAACCTTTCAATCTGGCTCCCTAAAATTGAATAGTAGGGCAAAGTTGCAATGTTTTAAATGTGGTTTTCCCAGCGCATCAAACTCCAGGACTTCAGGGTGAGGTCAACATACTTCCGTAAGATGGCCAACCTTTGAGTGGACCCAGCGAAAATTGTACACCTTCTCCATGTTTCAAAAAAAACGAGTGGCATTTGAGGCATCTGAGACTGTCAGATTAAGGATATGAGCACTGCAAGTAACATAAAAGCTTGTGGATTTTTAACCATCAGCGTAGCCTGCACACCTTTGTTTTTGCCCTTCATATTAGCCCCATTATCACAGGACTGCCCCCGACAGTCCTGAAAAGGGATATTCAATTCTTCAGGCCTGTTAAGGATTAGATCGGACAAACCCAGTGTTTTGCCCAGAGTGACTATGCACCACCACAGACATCTGTTCACGGTGACTTACATCAGGTGTACAGTCTGATATTATTGAATAATATTTGGACTCCCTGAATTCTGACACCATTACCACCATTATTTTGTCATTGATACACTCTATCAGCTCATCCAGGATAATCTTACCCAAGTACGTGTTGCATTCCACTATCAACTATCAATGTTGAGGGAGTGGATGGGAAATCTATAGCAGTGGGTGCAGATGTAGAAGGATCTGTAGGGACATTAGATAAAAAAAAAATATGAATTATAACAAAACGCAGGATATTTTACAGTAAATTAAGCCAACACAAAACAAAAACTGACCTGTCATGCCGGCTGAGGTTGAAACCAATGTATCAGTGAATGTAAGCGCCGGTAGCTGATCCTCACTTTCACGTGCTGGCAACTGCTCCTTGCTTTCAGGTGCTTGTAACTCCGCAGTGGATGAACCTACAATGATAAAACAAAAAAAATTAAAAAACATGTTAAATGTGTCATGTCATATTAACAGGCTACATAACTATTTGCCATCAAGAAAAACCTCACCTGCTGTATCATCAGCTGTGGAGCCACTGACACTTGGTGAAACATCAGGGGCAGTGGAGTTGGTTGCACTCCAAAGTACTTCAACAGTGTTCCTGAAAAATAACATTGCATAAGTGCATAGTTGATGGAGCAGAATGAGTTTGTTTTGCCATCATTACTTACACTCATCAACAAGCAATTCCACAGCTAACAATTCATATTCTATAGGCAAATGAGGCATAATTGCAGTATGGTGAACACTTAACTCTACTGCAGCCTAATTATGAGGGTAGCACAACTACATCACTCGCCATATTAATAAAATTGAAGTCTATTGTCACCATAGAAGTTTCCCCACCGAACATGGTGTTTTCTCAAAAAGACCAATACACCATCTCTCATTAACATGTTACATTATAACTGTACTTTAAACCAAAGATCTTAGAGCAAAGCGCACATAGTGCTCCATCTTTGCTTATGTAACAGATGCCAGCTACGATAGCTGTGCATGTCGAACGTTACCGAGGCCTTAAGAGTCACTCTAGTCAGTGGGTTGGGAGCCTGGGCTTTTAGCCTGCTGGCTAGTGCGCCGGACTCTGTCCGAGTGAGGTTTACTAATGTTTCACACACACAGCAATGCTAGCTGGCATCCCTTACACCTAATCAGGTTAAGATCTCCTTTGGGTGTTTCCTCCAACTTAAACCGATGCATGTCTTCTTGTGGATGAAGACTCTATCAGACTTACCACTATGTCACATTATAAAACAGTAATAAACTATCACCGCTTTCAGGTGTGAAAACAGAAACAAATCCCTCTGAGGAGATGTGGTAAATTTGCCTTCAGCTATGTTTTCATGTAGCTAGTGTTGATGTCCACCTCAGTCAGCTAGCTTTAGTTTACAACAGAGCCCAGCTAGAGCTAGCACATAGCGAGGTACCTGCTTGATTGAACATCCTAATGCTCTCAATATCCTTGCCATCTTAAATCCACCTAGATAAATGGATATGAATGGGGGACATTTCACTGTTGATGGCGGGAATGTAGCTCTCGTGATGGCTTATATAAGATCGTGACGTTAACTAGCCAGCTAGCTAACTAACTGCTTTCATAGCTAGAGCTGCTACCTCAAGTGAGCACAAAACATACTGACAAAACATACTGTAAATAATCTTGCTCTTTTTTCTCCTCCTCTGTCCTTTTCTTCTGTCTCTTTTCGGCACCAGAGGGATATGTCCTTTTTTGTGATATGGCTTAATATACCATCTCTTCCAACTGACCCTCATAAGATGATTGAAATTGATGCAGTGTATGTCTATGTGCGCAAATTGTCTATGTACGCGAGGTGTCTAGTTTATGCACATGACTCAAATGCTGGCAGACACAGCAGTTGTAGGCATGTATATTGATCATGAAATCAGAGTCATCTTGTCTTGAATTATTCATTGATTCATCCCTGCCTTTCAGTTTTACAATATGGCAATATGTTTAAAATATTTAGTGCAACTTTGTACATAAACCTTTTACTTGAACACAGTTCTTTGGTAACTGCACACTGAATACTGCAGTAGTATTCCTTTATGATGCTCAGAGGATTTTACCCCTTTCAGGTCATACACTATATGACAGAAGATTGGAAATAGCATTGATGTGGATATCAGCACAGAGCAAAAACTGTGTTTATATCATCTAAATGAATTCACAAAGAAGATGTCATACACATCACACCAATGAGGCTACCTTTTTTTGGTACTTTCTGTGTGCTGGTATGAAGGCCATAGCCAACTGTTTGTGGTGTATTCTTCCCTTGATGGGAAAGGTGAAACAGTGATCAAAGTTAATGTTTCATTCACACTCTTTATTGAAAACTGTATAGTAGGAAAAAAAATGTGCTTTTTCCATTCCTTTGCAGTACTTTTATTCTCTTAAGACTTCTCTTAAAACTTTTGATCAACAAGTTAATTTAAAGTAATTCTATGAGTTTGTTCACAGTTAGTTACTGTGACCTGGATGAAATCTTCAGAGCGATTGTCAGACCTTATGCTGGTGCAGTGTGCCCTGGGTTCCATCTGGTGCAGGACAATGTCCAGCCTCACGTGGCCAGAGTGTGTAAGCAGTTCCTGGATGATGAAGACATTGACACCATTGATAGGCCCTTTCATTCCCTTGACCTAAATCCAATTGAGCACCTATGGGACATTATGTATCGGTGCATTCAATGCCACCAAGTATCGCCACAAGTCGTTTTAGACAGGACAGCAAGCCGCCAATTTGCCCATCCTTTTGGCGGCTTGGTCCGCGGTTTTAGAAAGAGGGCGGGTCTGTTTTGGTCCACCAATTTGCCGCCTCGGAGGATACACTTATTTCCGCCTTGCCTGCTATCTAAAAACGAGGCGTCAATGTGCCGGCCTCTGCGTGAGATGGGCGGAGGTGTCAATGACCTGCACTATTGTGCGACCCACAGCTGATCACAACAGCCAGTCCATCACTTCATCCGTGGACATTAAGATGAGCAACTGAACAGACTCTGAGATCCAGGGGATGCTAGCGTCTCCTCGGTCTCTGTAGCTGTTTGGTTCTATCAGCTTGTTGTTGTAGCGGCAAGCTAGGAACGGTTGCTACTGTCAAATTAAAAGCCCCTGCTAAGAACCCAGTTCTAAACTCCAATGGGGTGCAAAGTAAAGCTTTTATTTTGAAGACAAATTCGTTGTTATTGTTCACAGCCCAACTTCGAGCTTCACGTCACATGTTTACGCCTACCTCAGAGGCGGCTATTGGAAAAAGAGATTTAGAAAGACAGCCAGCACATTGCCGCCCTTACCTTGGAGCAAATGTGCCGCCTTTTCTATCTAAGAAGGGCTACAGACTGTCCAGGGGTTCAGTGATGCCCTGATCCAAGTCTGGGAGGAGATCCCCCAGGACTCCATTTGCCGATTCACCGTTGTCAGGAATGCATACAGCTGTGTGGGTTGCATACACACTACTGAGTTACATTATTGGTTGCTGTGGTAAAAATTCACACATGTTGGATCCGCCTGTGAATTCAGTTTTATACATTGATTTTTGGCATGATTTTGAATCCAGCCCTTAATGGGTTGATGATTTTGGTTTCCAAGGACCATTGTTACATCTTTTTGTTCTCAACAAATTATACTGTTTACATCAGTAAAGATTTTTAACATGAATACTTTGTTCATCAAGGAATCGCTGAATCGATATTTGTTTATCAAGAGCACTTATTCACCAAATAAAGGGTATTAAAAGTGTTCCTTCCCACATGATGATGATGTCAAGATGTCAATGTCAACTTCACTGAAAGACTGCAGTAGCAAATCTAGAATCTGAATGACCCAACCTCGTCCACCAAAGATTGGACCACAATTTTTGTGACTACTAACAATGCATCCCTTATGCTAGATGGCTAGATGGGGGTGTGCCTAGATTCCACTGTAAACTCACCCATTCATTCAATGCAAGGTGTCACCATGAGATGCAGCATACAGATACCGTTTAAAAACCTAAACCTTATTATTCTATCCCATTACATTTCAGTGGAAAAATGTACACTTTTACACTAAATTTATTTTACAGCGCTAGTTACTTTAGCCCTACTGGTTACTGTGAGAAAATTACATAGTCTTCCTTTTTGTTATCAAATTGTACTGTAAGGACAGGAGAGGGGAGAGAGACTGTCGCACTGCCTGAGGTGTCACAAGAGCCACAGGAGGGGGCACATCCCCACATGGAAAGATACACAAGTTTAGATAAGATAACATTTGCTGTCCCATCTGTTACATCAAAGGGTCACTGTCCTGGGAAGACAGGATACACCTAAATATCAAAGGGTCATTATTCTGTAAAGAAGATGTTTTATGATTGTTGTAAATGAAGGTAACCTCCTCTCTGTTGCTGTACTTAAGGGATAACAATTTAGAGTTTGTGAGAGAATGCTTTTGCCTTCTCTCCACGCTGCGTGTTATTAAATGACATCTGATTCATACGCTGAAGTCTGAAGTTCTTCGGAGACTTAGCAACTCTCTACCTCACAAAGGAGAATTTCCACAACATTACTTTACTTAATTTATTTTTATTTATATCAATAATCTAAAGTCTTAGGGTGGCTGTGGCTCAGGGGTAGAGCCAGCGTCTCGTTATTGGAAGGTCTGTGGTTCTGGTTGGTAGATTGTTCCAGTACCACTGCAGATAAAGTCAGCTGCTCAGACAAGTGCTGCACACAGAGTGTTTTCCTTCATGTTACATCATAAATTCCCTGACCATATTACTATTCATGCAGTACTGTTGAACAACAAAAAGCTTACGGCCACTACGATTTGGCCATGCATTCAATATGTCATCACAGGGGATCTCATTCCAAGTCCAGGCACGGACCCTTCACAGGCTGATTAGGGCCCCGTCAGATATCAAATAATCACACAATACATGTCCACAACTTCTACTTTAACTACTAATTGTAGGTTAATTTCAAAACATATAGCCCAAATATATCTCAATTAGTATCAATAGTTATCAAGCATACCTAGTGGTAAAAAAATATATATATATATTAGGGCTGTCAAAGTTAATGTGTTAATAACGCGTTAACGCAACATCCTCTTAACACAGTTCATTTTTTTTATTAAAAAGCAACGTGCATTGTATGATTTACGGCCGTCGATGGCACCTGTAGTCTTGATCCAGAGGATGGCAGAAGAATAAGAAAGGGAATCAGAAGAAGAAGAAGCAGGGCTGGCGGTTCAGGAAAAACACGGTGGACTGAAAAGCGAAAGTGAAAGGAAATGGAGAAAGGACTTATGAACGGCAAATTCATTTTCAAAACACTGCCAGATGGTTTGGTCGATAGGACAAAAGTTATCTGCACGTACTGTCGACATGAAATGTGTTACCATTGAAGTACGTCGAGTCTCAAATATCATTTGCAAGCCAAACACATGGCAGATGCAGAGAGCCCACTGTCCCCCCTCGCCAAAAGCAGACATCACTAGGGTGAGGGGATATTTTTTGAGCCTTATATTTTCCTGAAGTGTTGAATAAACATTTTCATAAAGCAAGAATATTTGCCTAACCCTGACCCTTTCTTATGTTGTTAAAAGTATTAAGAACATGAAAAAAATACATTAAGGTGCACTTAGAACAGAAAAAAAAATTGCCAAAAAAAAAGTGATTAATTTGCTATTAATCGCGAGTTAACTATGGACAAAATGCGATTAATCGCAATTTTAAAAAAAAAACGTTTGTGTGTGTATATATATATATGTATATATATATATATATATATATATATATATATATATATATATATATATATATATATATATATATATATATATATATATATATATATATATATATATATATAAAAATAACATGACACTGTGGACTGGTTTTCCTCCTGTCCTCCCCAATTTTTTCAATCACCAGCCGCCAATGATATATATATATATATATATATATATATTTATATATATATATATATATATATATATATATATATATATATATATATATATATATATATATATATATATGGGGTGTCAAACGTTTTTTTTTTTGTTTAAATTGCGATTAATCGCATTTTGTTCATAGTTAACTCGCAATTAATAGCAAATTAATCACTTTTTTTTTGGCAATTTTTTTTCTGTTCCAAGATGTCACATTTTAAATGTGACATCTTGGTTCTCTGGCTTCCTCTGTTACCATAGTTACAAGCCTGCTCATGAATGGCAGGCTCCTCTGTGGGAGGGCTTTGAAGGCAGGGCTGCAGCAGCAGAGAGGAAGAAGGAGGGACCTGGGAGCTGTATCATTCAAATATTCTGGCAAGTTCACGTTTTTCTTTTTTCTCAAAACTTTAAGAGGGAGAATTGCTTACTTCCTTATAAAGCAATGCAGCTGCTTCCGGTAGCATGATGGCATACTGGTCAACTGTTGTTCCACTATTTTTTCCCAAATTCATTGTGACATCTCAACCTTTACCCCACTTCAGCTTGTATATCAATTTGGCTGATTAATCTCTTCATAGGATTTTGTAACGGTTTCTGTAACTTATAACGTCATTGTAATCATCGTTCATCAATAATCATTACACATTTGATTATTAATACAATACGCTATATATATATATATATATATATCATTGGCGGATGGTGATTGAAAAAATTGGGGAGGACAGGAGGAAAACCAGTCCACGGTGTCATGTTATTTTATACAAGTCAACTATTTAACCCTACTTTCTTATATTCAATGAAAATTAAGCAATAACACAATGACTTACAAGACTTCTTAAAAAAAAAACATTTCATTAAATGGCTAATATACAAGACACAAAAAAATACAAATCAGTATCCCTTCCAGGATTCAAACCCCAGTCACTTGTATGGCAAGCAACTGCGATACCCCCTGTACTACCTTAGCACTTAATGTACAAATTTGACGACAGTGACTGTGTTGCTGCTCTGTAACTGTGTTGCTGTCATGGTCGTGCCGCTAATGTTATGTCCTCCAGCAGGACGAACGAAAGAAACGTAAACTATGAATTATCTTTCTGACTGCTTCTCTCTGATTTCTCCAAACATTTTTTTTTTCTTTCAGAAATTTGCTTATATTTCCTTTGAAACCGATTCCAGTATCGCTGAAAACTCCATATTTCTTGTCCGAGCATGGCTGGCAGTGAAAACTGTAAAATACATAGAAGTATTTTTTGTTTACGGTTGTATACATGTGAGAATGAAATTTGGGAACTGTTATTGGACCAACCTGCTGTCAATCTTGTATTCTGGTTGCTGATTGGTAAGGGAGGACGTCCTCCCTTTGCGCGTCATTTTATGTGTCTTAGCCAATCATAGATCAGCATGAAAAAATCCTTAATGCATTGAGTGAATGGAAGAAGATCCCTCCCACGGAGGACAGAAGCCCTCCTTCCTCCTCTAGTCCCCACCTTCCTGCTCGCTGCTCCTCTCACAGACTGCTCTTTCTCCTCTGTCTGCAGCTGTCACTGTTGAACCGTTTTAAGTGGATTTTCTTCCAAAGAAGAAACTTTTTTATGATATAATATATATATATATATATATATATATATATATATATATATATATATATATATATATATATAATATTTTATAAACGATACTGAGATTTGGTAATGATTTATTTCAACCAGTTACTCTTTCTTAAAAAAAAAAAGATCTTCCTCTTGCCTCTCAAAAATAGAGGACCAACCTCCTCTGCCTCTATGGATGAGCCTCCTCTGATATATATATATATATATATATATATATATATATATATATATATATATATATATATTTTATTTGGCGATGGTATATGGCCAGTGTGTAGAGATCTCTATGGTGACCATCCCATAGACAGTCACCAATCTAACGTAGGGTGGCAGGTACTGTGTGCTGTTGGCCGTTTTTGGTTCCTAGTCTTCTTTTAGCAAGGAATAGGCTTAAGCTGATCCACTCCCTGGATTCTCTTCTTGTTCAGGGACAGGCAATCTACTTATTGTCCTCTGCGCCCTGTGTTGTATTGGCCACATACTTCACAGCCTTTGAGGACATAACAAATTTGGCCTCCTGGAACCTAGAGTTGCTGCTTTTCCATTCCTTCTGTGTGGGTAGGGTGCCTGCATGGCCTTGATGATGCATGCACAGCCTGCACTATTCTCTGCGCGTTGCTATTAGTATCACCCTTCCCTTGGGTGTCTCATCCCACTTCTTGATGCTGACGAAGATCATTTCTCTCTGCTGCATGTCTTTTTTTTTCTAAGACTCGCCTAGCTTTTTTTCATATTTATAACTCCATTATTATTTCATTGTAACTTCACTGTAATCATGACGACAATCATTACACATGTGATTATTAATACAATACGCTAATAGAGCTCTTATATTTCTTAATCACTTGATAGAACTAGGTATAATGTCTTTTTACTTGGTGTATGGCCAGTGTGTAGAGATCTCAACTCTTTTGACAAGACTAACAATTATTTGCGCTAAGATGTAAACATGTTTATACTGCTTTAAAGTTGGATGTACTGGATTCAAAATGTGTGCTACCACTTTGGCTTCATTTTTTCACCTGGAGGATGCCACTTAACGCCATGCAATATTGCCTCCAATGGATTGGTAATTAACTGCCATAAACGTGAGCTACTGTGCTTTGATTACCAACTATGAAACAATATTACCCTTTTCCATATTGTAATCAGTTGTACTTCTGTGGTTATGTTCATGAAAGTAATGCAAAAGTAGTATAACTATACAGAATGATATTGCAAAGTAACTTATTATTTTCCGATGAAAGTAACTAGCAATAGCTAATAGATTACATATTGAAAATAACTTGCCCTACATCATCAGCATTTGAAGTCTTAAGTTATGGCCAAAACCATCGATTTTCAGCTTTGCTTTACATTTTTACAACTGGCCACTCAAGATATTGCAGTGAAAATTCCTGTGCAACCCAAAAAGCTTTTTCCCCATGGAGCACTGTTATAAAAAAGATGTCTATAAAACCGTTTAAAGGACACCTGGAACTGCAAACTAGGTCAGATATGACTCTTTGTATTTTTAAATTTTGATCCATGAAGTTTTTATGTTTGTTAAACTTTACTCAAGCTGAGAAAACTCTTTTAAAAATCAGTGACGTGATGACACATGATGAACATTCTTTGGGCCGGGTGGGAAATTGCAGGCAAGATCAGTGAGGCAAATGCTACTGAGCATATTCAGTGGGCTGCATAACCAAACAGTTAACTTGGAACCTCGAAAATGTTTTTTTGCCATATGTGCTAAGCAAGCAATTCTCATTGGATTCAATAGGTGTCACATTTGCGTGTACTATCATCAATTTAAATCTCAGATTAAAAGATATAGAGAGACAAAAGTGAGAGTTTAGGATAGATGAAAAACCTTGATTTACAATAGATGATAGTTTGAATGTTGGCTACCCTCACCTGATGGAGATTGAAATTGTAGAAGATTACAAAAAGAAATAAGGAGAGGAACACTGAGTAGGAGGAAGACACACACAGAGAGAGAGAGAGAGAGACTATAGTAAGGAGAGAGTGGGAGGGAAAAAAGAAAGGAAGGATGAAGGAGGAGTAGGTGGATAAAACACAGACAGTGTACAGCACAGGGATTTACAGAGGAGATGAGGTGACAGTTAAACAGAATAAGGATGGACACACAAATGAATAGTTGGAGAGATGTTGGAGGAGTGGACTATTACATGTAATATACGAGACACAGGGCCCTTTATGTCTTTACACTATCACTGAAGTCATCACACATGATGCTCCGTGAGGACAGTAGCTCATATTTTTTTCTTTTGAGTCATGGTTAATTCAGCAGAAATGGATCACATGTAGAAAATAAGAATGGATGGATGAGTCAACAAAATATGAGACTTTAACACTTCCTGCAACTGTTAACCATGACTAAAACCACCCAATCATGTGGTTAACTTTTCACTTAACCTAGGTGGTTTTGTGCCTTAACCTAAACAAATCTTAACTGTAGCGTTAGCAAGTCCTCAAACAGATTGACTTAATAGTTTTTTGTAGGCACATTTGTGTTGTTTTAGAAGGTGAGGACAAGGTGTGTATTTTCTCATTTGACCTTTGACATTCCTAATTGTAAAAGGTGCAAGGTGTATTAATGCCAAAGCTGGGCTAGCAATTGTCCCTGCCTCCAGTCTGTGCTAAGCTAGGCTGAAAATCTTTGAACTGACTCACAGAGATAGTAGTTATGCATGAGGAATAGTTTTGACTAAATGGAGATTTTCCAAAAATTACTGGCTTAACTACATACTTTAGTGCTTATAAAATTCCTATTTATTAAATCTCCACTCCTGTATTGACACATATGCATAACACACAGAATTGTCCAATCCATTTGAGGATTCCATTGGCTAAATTTACTTAGCTTTTTCTTTTTAATCTTAAATATAGGAAAAGACAGTAAACAGTGTATACTGTACACGTTCAAACTCAACTACAGTGAGAAAGAAGGCTGATTAATGGATAAAGTGATACTATTTTTATTTTTATATTCAATATCATATCCTATTATCAATCATCAGATAAGCCCATCGACCATTTGACTGTGGTAGATAAGATACAATTGGGACATTTGACATTTTTTGTCTACATGACATCATCGTCATCCATCTTATGTTGTATGTTTCTGGGTATCATAAAATGATTATATCATTCTTTTTCACAGGAGAACTAAGTGAGTGAAGGAAACTTTATAAATAATTCTCCTGTCCTGCTGTGACCAAGACAGATTTTTAGTTCAAGTATAACGTTCAGCTTGACTCCAAGAGGAATTCTGATATACCTGATAGAGACCTAAATGCCATGATCCTGGTTTTGTTACTCTGTTATTTCCTATTTTATTTTGTAATTGTGCCCTCATGTGTTGTGCGTTGCTTTTCAGTTCCTCCCGCTTTGTGATTTCTCTCTCTGCAGTGTTTTTCCAGTCCTTTCCATCACCTGTCCCTCCCCTGCCTCACTCCACCTGGACCTCATCGTCTCATTAGCATGTGTGTGTATATAGTTTTTGTGCTCCCTCTTGTCTTTGTCAGATGGTTTTGTTTTATTGTTCTGTAACTCCCTCTTGTGTTCCCTTTGTGTTTCAGCCCAGCATCCTCCAGTGTTCTCTAGCATCTCTCCGTCATTGATTTGTACTTTGCTTTTGTTTGCACTTTGTTTAAGCTCTTTTATTGATACTTTGGTACAGTTTTTTGTTTGGCTCGGCTATATTGGTTTTCCTGGATTCTTGGTTTCGTTGGATTTTAGATTTTGTCTATTAAAGCTCGCCTTTAGTTCCTGAACCCTGTCAGCTTCTCGTGTGTTTCTGCACTTGGGTCCTCACCTTCTCTCAAAAACTGTGACACTAAAGCTTGTCTACCTATTGAGTTGGGTGTATTCTACAGTAGCAACACATATGCAGAACGGTGCAACAGTACAGGTTGTTGTGGTAGAAGGAGAAGAATAAGTCTGACAGCTTGCTCATGCAAAGCTCTCCAGCTGGATCCTTGACATTTTTTGCCCTCACGCTTCCATTGGATGGGTTTTAAGCTGTGTTGTTAGTCGAGGTTAACCATGCCGACATATTTGTCATAGGAAAACAGTATTTGATGGATAGGGGTGAAACAAATAAGGATTCATTTTTCTATGTGCACAGACAATGCGTTCTGGGGTCAGAAAAACGTCAGACAAACCTCAGACAAACCTCAGACTCACAACAACCCAGCATACAAGAGGTGTCAGCCCAGATAACTCCGCTCTGAGTTCCTCCACATCTGGCAGTTGATATTTCAAATGAGAATGGCACTGAGTATAGCATACCTCTGCCAGGGCTCAACAGTTCTGTTTAACTCAGTCAAGCCGAATCCGATATCAAATTGTATAGTCCTGAGAGCCATCCTCCATCCAAGTTTGGTGGAAATGTATTGTGTAGTTTTTGTGTTATCCTGCTGATAAACCAACCAACCAACAAATGGACACGGATGAACATGTGACTTCCTTGCCGGAGGTAATTAGAGATAACGGCCCGTTTCTCTCTGCAGTTGCCATAAAGGTGGCACACGAAAGTCAATTTTGTTTAAGCCATTCATGTACATGAAGTAAGCTGTAGTTGTCCGTCAGAACATCTAATATCAAGCCTGCTTATACTGTCTGCAAGGAAGTGCATAACAAAACAGGTTTCTGTCTGTCATGTTAGTAAAGCAGAGTGGAGTTTGAATTGAAACAGAAGGAGAGTGACAAAAATAGGGTTTTTCTGCCCAGATTGAGGTTTGCATCAGGCAGCCAGAAAAAAGGCAGTAAGTGAGAGAGAGAGAGACAAAGATAGAGCGGCATAGAAGAAGGAATAAAAGAGGGAAAGCAGTGCCTGTGTGCAAATGTGTGATAAAGCAATGGATTGGGAGGGTAGAGAGATACAGAGAGACATACAGAGGAAGACAGGGATGGACAAGAGAGACAAAGAGAGATACAGGAGCATAGACAGTGAATAGACTATTGAAGGCTTCAGTTGGTCTTAACTCCATTTTCTCACACGTGATGTGAGAGCAGAGATTAGCTTTATGAAACAAGCACTGTTGACTCAATTTATTGAATTTTACTGTTCTGAATACCAATAAAGAATATATTTGCTCTGCAAACAGCATAGCATTGTAGCCAGCCTGTGTGTGTGTGTGTGTGTGTATCTGTGTGTCTGTGTGAGTGTGAATAAGTATCTTTGTCATTTATTGTTTGTGTGAACACAATACACACTCACAGTACTTTGGGATTACGTAGAAATTAATACTACTGCACTATTGACATGTGTCTATACAGTACTGTTTGCATATACACAAATAAGGTGCTGATACACACATCCATAAACGGAAAAACATTAGTTTTAAGCATTATCTGCTTGTATGTCTGTCTGACTATGTGTGTGTGTGTGTGTGTGTGTGCGTGTGTGTGTGCGTGCGTGCGTGCGTGTGTGTGTGTGTGTGTACATGCGGTAATGCGCTGCTGCTCGGTCGTTTAGCTTGTTGACACTTTGGGGTCAGAGCCATGCAGGGTGAATGGTGTTGGCTGACAGCGTGGAACCTCTTCATTATCCAGCCATAATGTTCTCATCGCCGTCGGCTCCCCAGCTCCGTCCCCTCCCATGTCCCTTCGCTGCCACCAACCCCACACACACCGCCACCACCACCCTCCATCATTCTTCTTCTGCCCTTTCCCTATCCGTCCCTCCCCTCCTCACCTGGCTATTTCCCCCCCGTGCTGCTATTCATCGCTGTCGATTCATCCTCCAGCTTGCTCTGTGTCGTTTTTATTCTCTCTCTCACTCTCTCTCTCTCTCTCTCTCTCTCTCTCTCTCTCTGTGTGTCCATGTATCTGTTTCTCTCTCCATCTCTCTGACCCCATTTCACTGAAGTTATTACTTTTTCTCTGTTTCATGCTTTCCTCTGTCATCATGTTTACCTTCATTTGTCAATTTGCTTTGATATATTGGCTTTACTGCTCTGACTTTTTGACAGAAACTATATTGCCAAAACAAAACAGGCTTTGCAAAAGTATCAAACAATATTTTATGCATTCAAACCCAATCAAGATGATAAATTAGGGCATTTGGATGGAAGGGGGTATGAAAAATAGCACATAATGGCCAGTATTTAGTCTTTATTAACTGATTGGAAGTTGTCGACTGCACTGTACACTTTCTTTGGTTAAAGATTTGCTTTTTATATGACAACTTAATTTTGAATTTGATCCACAAGTAATAAACTGGTCAAGAAATAATTATCTTCTGTCCATCTATCACCCAGTTGGCTACAGAATGTGTTGTTCTTGTTAGTCCACAAATGTTTTTTAAAAAAAGGGCAATCACAGAAAACAACATTATAATGTTCATAATTCAACTGTCATCACAGACAAAGCTCTTTATTAAAAAAAAAATTAAAGCCGCAAGCAGCGATGAATGGGCCCTCGCAGTCCACGCGCGTCAGGGCATGCTGCCGTCTGGGTGTGCCACATAGATGTCTTCAGGGCAAGACCCTCAACATGTTTGAGCAATTTGGAATAGATGGCAAATTGTATGTGGAAGTTATACTGACTTGATGGTTTTATGGTGAAGCATCAAAATGGAGCGCGCAGCAGGTGTGCTTTGGGCGAAAGCTTTTGATAAGTCCTGTTTTTTTTGCGTCTGGTGATGATACATATGCATTCCGAATTTCGTTCATGTATGTGCATGTAGGAGGCGGGGCTTGGATTGTTAATATTCCAGGGGGCGCTATAGAATCCCCTGGTAACCCCTGGTAACGCCTTTCGTCAGCTATTGTCAGGAGGGCATTGTCAATGATTGTGCCAAGTTTTGTGTTAATCTGACCATCTGATGTGGAGATATAAAATACTTACATTTAAACTGGTCATCTGGCAAAATTTTGCAATCTTTCTCCTGTCCACAGATGGTACTTGCAAATCGGTCAAATGGCCAAGGAGGAGTTGGAAAAAGTAAGTTTAGAATGTTTTCACAGAGCTTTAGTGGCTCATGGGGAAGTGGTCACCTGGATTTCATGTCATTCAGACAGACCAATGTGGAGATATCCAACACTTCCTGTTTTGAGCAAAATGTACAGTAAGTTGTTATTTAATAACTTGAGTATTGTTTGGAATATCAAAATTCTTTGTTGCTTTTTGTCAGGTGAGTCCACAGATGCTGTGTGCAAAGTTTTTAGTGAAATCGCCTGGGTGGAGTTTGAAATGTTACGATCTGGGGTTGCTTCAGTTGGTCAGGTCCAGGATCAATAACATTATGTGCCCAAAACATGAGGTCTGCTGACTCCCTGAATAAACTGAATGAACAGGTTTTTCCATCAATTGATTTTTTCCTTCCCTGATGGCACGGGCATATTCCAAGATGGCAATGCCCGATTGATCACGCTCAAATTATGAAACTGTGGTTCAGGGAGCATGAGACATAATTTTCACACATGGACTAGCCACGACAGTGTCCAGACCTTAACCACAGTTATAATCTTGGCGTGTGCTGGAGAAAACCCTACACAGCGGTCTGACTCTCCCGTCATCAATACAAGATCTTGACGCAAATATATGCAACTCTGGACAGAGCTAAACATTGTGACATTGCTCAAGATTATCAAAACGCACCAAATCGCATGGACGTGACCTCAAAGGTGTGATCGGAACATAAGGAGAGAATAAATGTCTACTAAATGCAGCTGCCCAGCATCTGTGGGCTGCTTGCCATAGGTAAGTGATAACTCTCTTGTCATGCATGATTAAATATTTTTCAGCTATGGACTCTTTCTACTTGTTCGCCTATAAATGCTACAGTACAAACTTTGTGAATCAAGTCATAACCCCCTAACACGAGATAATAAACGAACCAACATCCAAATATATGTTTTATGCATGTGAAAACCCTTTGTATGATGTCTTCTGTGGCCTTTAAGGGATATTCCAGTGTGACATCAGCAGGGTTATCCAGGGATGAGCTTTTGTTTCATAGTTTTCATAGTTGTTACATTGCTTTTATCAACAATGGAATGTTGCCTCATACTACAAAAAAAAAGATCTGCGTTGAAGTAAAGGAGTATTACCCTTTAAGGAGGAATTCTCGTTTCAGTGTACAAATCTTTGCTTTAGGTGAAATTTTTTCAATTCATGCAGATGCATCTGTTCCACAGCTCACCGCGCCTTAAGGCAGTCCACATCAATCATCAATTGACCTGGTATACTATCGTGTTATGTTTGTGTTCATTTTAAACACCATTGCAATAGCGCTTCATTGGATTCTTTTGTGATGTATTTATTGTAGATTTTTACAGACTCCATTAAAATGTTTGGCAGACTAACGTGTGCAGCACAGTATGGGTTGTGACAGAATGATCATCATTCATGTGAGTCTCTTTCACGTCTTTATCCTCCCTCCTCAATCCTTAGCCCTCCACTTTGATGAGGCTCTCCACTGCAGCCTGCACTGCGTCTTTTCTGCTCACCTTTACCTGTCTGCTCTCCTTTCACGCATTCCTCCTACCACACATTCTCCTCTCCTCAGCTCTGAGCCCTATTTTCTCTCGCCTCTGTGCTTCTCATTCCTCTTTGAGTGCCAACTTGCTGCACTCGCTGCTTCTTTCTTCGACCCTCCACTCCTCTCCCAGTCACTCAATACTTTCAATTTACTCTCCTCCTCTCTAATCTGCCACTCCATTCATTCTGTGCTCCCCTTCATTATCTCCCCCTATCGTCCTCCGCCTTCTGTCCTCCTCTTGCTGTCGGCTTGTCTGGATGGAAGGATGGATTCAAGGTTCGTCTTTCTCCTCTTCCCCCTCCACTCAATAGCTCATATACTCATACACCCAATGCTCATACTGTTGAATGTGCATGAGGTTCTGTATGCTCATCTTGACATATAGAATGTGCACAAGGTTGTGTATGCTCATCTTGACATATAGATGTTTTTGTGCATGGCAGACCTTTTTTGTCCGCATACCAATGTGTTAATAACTTTCGAAATGAAACAATAATGTGATATGTTTATGCTCTGACATAGTTCCCAATGTGTTTTCATGTTTTTTCATGAAACCACACCTTTTATCTTTCAGCTTACATCAAGTTGTGATGGGGGGAAGGTGGACTGGGGTCATTTCCCTTGGAAGATTATACCTTCAGACAGGTCTCTGAAAAATGGTGAAAAGCTGATGAAAACCATCTGCTCACATTTGCAGAAACAAAGCAACTGGCTAATTTTTCATTTAATAAGATGGGTAGCAATATAGAGCTGATATGATCAACTTCACAAACATTGATTAAAACAATGTAGGTTTTCAAAATGGTGGAAAAAAAACAAAAAACTCACATAGTAAATTTTGGTTAGCACCACTAGTGACCGCAGTTCAGCACCAGCGTGTCAGACGGCGCCTCCCCGTCTCCCTTTGCCCCTCATGTGCCACACCCACTCTTGCCTGTTCTCAGAAGCAGGAGGTGTTTGCGAAGCTAAGAGGAATGCTTAAGTTAATCACATTATTTATTTTATTTGTTGGGACATTTCGGTCAAAAATAAAATGAATCCATTGAGTGACATCCTCAGTTGGTAAATGAACAGATTGTATTGCTGCAGCCAACAATCACAATTACTACTTTGCTCATATAATCCACGTCTTTGTATATTAAAGTAAGGCAGCGAAGTTGGTGAGACTGCCTGAGTAGATGACAGTCCTTTGTTTCTTCAGCACAGTCCCCATGTTCTCGATGTTGTATTGGACAGTTTTTCACTTTATTGCCTACAAACACTGTGACAAGTGAGAAACTGAACCTAGACAAATGTAAAGCTGCAACAAAAAGATCTGTGGTTTTACACAAACGTACTTAGCTGACATTTATTCTGGGTATTGGGTTGCTATATAACACTATAGGAAAAGGCAAAAACCCTTATATACATTATATGGCCTAACTGTACAGTGGAGTGGGGACATTCTAATGGTTAATTCATGTATATTAATGCTTATTCAAATAAAGAACTTTACTGTACTGTGCACAGTAGCTATATAATTCTACTGTAGATGTGGCCATTAAGTACTTGTGTCCTCAGTGTGGTGAATCATCAAGACTGAGTCCCCTCCTCAAGCCTCTCATCATCAACATTCAAAGAATGTTACCAACTGACTATGTTGAGTGCGGATGCAGTTTCTACTTTCCACCATCAGCCAATCGCATCTCGCAGCATCTTGTTGATCTCCGCAATTATTTGTCTTTAGCGAATTAAACACCTTCCTGTGGCAAGTGTCCATTGTAAAACAGTGCTAACAGCCCTGTGGGGTCCTGATACAGGAAAATAATGCACTTGGAGTGAGATGTGATCATCAAATTGGCTTTTTAATTTCTTGGTGTTTAACAAGTGTAATTGCTATTATTTCTAAAGCCTTTCATTTATTTAAAGCCCATCAATTAAGAGTTCCAGTGTCAGTGATTTTCACTGCTGGAGAACAGGACTGACTGTGATTTTGGCATCTTCCTCATAGTTGCAGGTTACAGTAACACATACTAAACAAGCTGCATTTTGTTTTCTGAAGGTCAGAGTAAGACAACCTCATACTCTTTGAAATACAGCACATCCTGTCCTGCGCATTGACACGTAAAACAACAAGAGACATGATGAAATATTTCAAAAGGAAGCAGCTCTTGTAGAGCTATACAATGTGGTAGATATTGTTTTGTGATAAGAGTTTGTTGTTCAGTTTGGTTTTGGCCATTTTCTACTGGCAAAAACCAAAGTGAAATCAGCATAGCTGGTGTAATGACTGTGTTTTGACTTTAACATGAACATGCCTGTCCACAGGCATTACCTCATCCATCCTCGATACTGAGTGACATGGGTGTAGACAGTGTTTCTTTCGACGGATGTTCAAATGGCTCGGCTTGAAAGAGCTCAACAGCCTGGCAGTGAACACCAGACTAGGGAGAAAACAGCCTCTGAGAACTTACCCATACAAATCTTTAGTTGCCAGTAGCATATATTGTTTTTATTTATTTGAATCTTAACATGCAGTTTAACACACTTCCAATAGAGACAACTGTAGGTGATACAGCGAGTTATTAGCTATTGCTAGTTTCCAGCTCTAGTCCGTAGTTAGGAAAATACCTAAACTGTACTCTCAGTGAATATCAGATATTTTCAGTGTGAACTCTTTGTAGCTTTACATATACATTCACTCAAAATGTTTCTTCATTAGATTTATTAAGACAACTATAAGAGCAGCAGTGCATTTCTTTTAAAACGTGTTTCCTTTTGCAGATTTAAAGCGTATACAGATACATTTTAGGAGATGGTTGCATGTCTGAGGTAAGCTAAAATGACCTGAAAATTTCCCAACAATCAGTATTTTCATAAGTGCTGGAACACAGCACTAATTAGACTGATATATGAGATCTACCAGTATTGGTCAGCTTGATATCGGTGGAGCCCTGCAATGTGTTCGCAGAGAGCGCGATAGGAGTGTACTTGTGTGTCCATGCATGCGTGAGTGGACTGTCAGTAGTCACAGCAGTGCCAGTACTTCATATTCATGTCTCTCTCTCCCTCTGTCTCTTCGTCTCTCTTTCTTTCTCCCTGCGTCTCTCTCACCTGTTCATTTGTCGCTGCTTGACAGTTCTCATTATTGCCTTGGCACTAGCTCAGCATGTCCTGCCAAAGCAAGACACTGAAATGGAATTTGAGAAAGAGGGAGTGTGTGGGAGATTGTAAATGAAGAAAGGGAGGAAGATGCTGACAGAGAGAGAGGGAGAGAGAGAGAGAGAGAGAGAGAGAGAGAGAGAGAGAGAGAGAGATGAGAAGCAGGAAAATAGGGACTCAAATGAGGGAAAGGGGAAAAAAGACAAAGGAACAGGGAGCGGTGTTAGAGAGCAGAGGATGCTGCAGCATAATTAAAAGTACTTAACTCTCACCGGAATGACAATGAAGAAGCACAAA